>NC_074685.1:26704575-26789575 GCF_029448725.1 Salvelinus fontinalis | reverse complement strand
AATGTCAGTTAAGACACTTGACATTTAGTCAGCGCATGCTCGGACTACACGTCCTGGTAATCCGTCTGGCCCAGCAGCTTTGTGAATGTTGACCAGTTAAAAGGTCTTACTCACATCGGCTGCAGAGAGCGTGATCACACAGTCGTCCGGAACAGCTGATGCTCTCATGCATGTTTCAGTGTTACTTGCCTCGAAGTGAGCATAGAAGTTATTTAGCTCGTCTGGTAAGCGGCAGCTCTACCCTTGAGCTCAGTGCAAATGTTGCCTGTAATCCATGGCTTCTGGTTGAGGTATGTACATACAGTCACTGTGGGGAAGACGTCCTCGATGCACTTATTGATAAAAGCCAGTGAAGGATGTGGTGTACTCCTCAATGCCATTGGAAGAATCCCGGAACATATTCCAGTCTGTGCTAGCAAAACAGTCCTGTAGTTTAGCGTATGCTTCATCTGACCACTTCTTTATAGACCGAGTCACTGGTGCTTCCTGCTTTAATTTTTGCTTGTATGCATGAATCAGGAGGGTAAAGTTATGGTCAGATTTGCTAAATGGAGGGAGAGGGAGAGTTTTGTACGTGTGGAGTAAAGGTGGTCTAGAATTTTTTTCCCTCTGGTTGCACATTTAACATGCTGGTAGAAATTAGGTAAAACAAATTTAAGTTTCCCTGCATTGATGTCCCCGGGCCACTTGGAGCGCCGCTTCTGGTTGAGCGGTTTCCTGTTTGCTTATGTTAAGGTGGAATACAGCTCATTGAGTGTGGTTTTAGTGCCAGCCTCGGTCTGTGGTGGTATGTAGACAGCTAAAAATACAGATGAAAACTCTCTAGGTAGATAGTGTGGTCTAAAGCTTATCATGAGATGCTCTACCTCAGGCGAGCAAAACATTGACACTTCCTTAGATATCGTGCACCAGCTATTGTTTACAAATATGCATAGGCCCCCGCCCCGGGTCTTACCAGAGGCTGCTGTTCTGTCCTGCCGATAGTGTGTATAACCCGAGTCGTTCAGCCACGACTCGGTGACACATAAGATATTACAGTTTTTAATATCCCATTAGTAGGATAGACGTGCTTTCAGTTCCTCCCATTTATTTTCCAGCGATTGAACGTTAGCTAGCAGAATGGAAGGGCAGATTAGCCACTCGTCGCCTGATCCTCACTAGGCATCCTGATCTCTTTCCGCGAAACCCACGTTTCCTTTTCCAGCGAATCACAGGGATCTGGGCCTGGTCGGGTGTCCATAGTATATCCCTCGTGTCCGACTCATTGAAGAAGAACTCCTTGTACAATTTGAGGTGAGCAATCCCAGTTCTGATGTCCAGAAGCTCTTTTCGGTCATAAGAGCCGGTAGCAGCAAAATTATGTACAAAACAAGTTATGAACAATGCGAAAAAACGAATAAAATAGCATTGTTGGTTAAGAGCCGACTTTAATCAGAACCTTGCTCCTTGTCAAGGTCAGCTTAATGCCAAGATCTGTCCATACCCAGCTTCCTCTGACTGGAAATGCCAGGGTAGTTTCCAGGGCACCTGCATTTCAAATTGAACGTGTCACACAAATGACTTTGAGCGTCACTCACTTATTTTATTTATCCTTCACCCCTCTTTTTGGATAGACATCTAAATTACTGCACAGGCTCTGGTTTTATGAGTCCCTGTCACCTGTCAGGCTGCCTCCATAGCTGATTCAGAGTCAGCAGGCCACTGGCAACAGAGACCGGCCAATCCCTGCTGCATAATTCAATGCTGTTCCCAGATCTGTCTCATTAAGTGTCCTGGCTGGGGTCCATGGCTCCAGCAGAAGGTTCTATGCGTTCTCTGGTTTCTTGGTACCTGGCAGTGGGGCCATGCCTTCACCCCACCATTCCTCTATCCCACCTCCTAAGTATGAGTTACTGGAATCAGGGTCTTGTCATATCTGCTTGGCTGCCCTGTTCAACACACTTTAGTGGCTTGCCTTTGAGTGTCTGTCGGGGCGACAGAGGTGGGGTGACAGAGGTGGGGTGACAGAGGTGGGGCGACAGAGGTGGGGCGACAGAGGTGGGGCGACAGAGGTGGGGAGACAGAGGTGGGGAGACAGAGGTGGGGAGACAGAGGTGGGGAGACAGAGGTGGGGCGACAGAGGTGGGGCGACAGAGGTGGGGCGACAGAGGTGGGGCGACAGAGGTGGGGCGACAGAGGTGGGGAGACAGAGGTGGGGCGACAGAGGTGGGGAGACAGAGGTGGGGTGACAGAGGTGGGGTGACAGAGGTGGGGCGACAGAGGTGGGGTGACAGAGGTGGGGTGACAGAGGTGGGGAGACAGAGGTGGGGCGCAGAGGTGGGGCAACAGAGGTGGGACACCCACACACACACACCCACACACACACACTGACCTGCCAGGTGAGGAGGGCAGGTGACAATCACTGCTCTGCACAGGTAGGAGTGGGTGGCTGTCATCACCTTGGGCCGCTCAGCGTCCTGTGGGACAGACACACACATGCATGTACTGTACATGAATACGAGCACACAGTCAAATCAAATCACAAACACATATAATAGTGTGTACATCTGTACTATACAGCACAGTAGCTGTGACAGACAGGCAGCAGTAGTATTCCTCTCCTGTAAGCCAGGCCAGACCAAACCAGGCAGCACTCCGGGGGCTATCTGATCTGAGGAGCCCATTGAGATGACCAGCACAGAGATATGGAGGCACAGTGGATTTTATAGATGGCCCTGGAGGGCAGGGCCCCGGTGAGAAATATAATAGTGCCGTCCATTATGGATGACTAAAACTCTGGACACTCCGGGGAAGCCAATATGTTCTTATTAAGGGAGAACGCTGTGGGGCCAGCAGTGTAAAGCCAAGTGGTACCATGGTCATGCAGCACAGAGGACATGAAAGGAATCATTGAGTTGTTTTGAAAGCCTCATTAGGGTGGTGCATTTATATGGTCCTTTTACCTTGTAAATAATCAAGTGTTTTGTCATTTTAACCCTTTAAATAATCATATTTTTAGAGAATGGCTATTAGATGTTCCTTTTAACCTATCACGTGAGCAAAGTCTATTTTGGTCTCTATTATCATTTTTATAGATAGGGTAATTTCCTGTAAACTGCCTTTCATCTACAGTAACTAGCCAAATGTATGACCTTTTATCCACTTCCACCATGTACACAAACACTCAAAGGTCACAGAGTGTCTACACTCAATAGGCTAACACACATCTCCAGTGAAGCAATGCAATGCCAGTGCTCGGTGGTGCCTCTCAGTAGCATGAGAGAGAGAGAGAGAAATAAAGAGAGAGAGAGAGAGAGAGAAATAAAGAGAGAGAGAGAGAGAGAGAAATAAAGAGAGAGAGAGAGAGAGAGAGAGAGAGAGTAGAGAGAGAGAGAGAGAGAGAGATGAGAGAGAGAGAGAGAGAGAGAGAGAGAGAGAGAGAGAGAGAGAGAGAGAGAGAGAGAGAGAGAGAGAGAGAGAGAGAGAGAGAGAGAGAGAGAGAGAGAGAGAGAGAGAGAGAGAGGAGAGAGAGAGAGAGAGAGAGAGAGAGAGAGAGAGGAGAGAGAGAGAGAGAGAGAGAGGGAGAGAGAGATGAGAGAGAGAGAGTGAGAGAGAGAGAGAGAGAGAGAGAGAGAGAGAGAGAGAGAGAGAGAGAGAGAGAGGAGCGGAACAGACAGAGCCCCACAGGAGATGGCTTGTTCCCTGTCTGAAGTGACTGTTATCTCAGTGTCACACCTCGTCACTCACTGAGTGAGCTGTTACTGTACGTTACCTGCCATATGGCCGTCACAGCCTGGCCCAGCCGGACACTCTCCCTCCCAATCTGCTGGGCTAAACACTCTGACAGCTGCTGGGTTCCCCCCTGTGGACACAGAGTAGCCTTACAGTCCAATGTCTGTGTAGTGACAAGACGTGTAGACCTTCAGTGAGCTGAGTTTCATTAGGTAGGTGGTAAGCAAGCAATATCCAGATCCAAGTGCCACAAAAATCGAATGCAGTTTCTCTCTTTCTATCTCTGGCTGTCCCAGTAACTTTTTCTCTTTCCCTTTCTCTATCTCTCTATACTGTACATGACTCTTCCCTAAATCTCTCCAGCTCTCTTTTCAATGTCTCGTTCTCAAAGACACAACGGAACAGGAGAATTTTCCTGTTTTTCCATAGAGAGTAACGGAAGTCACTTCTATGACTCCTATGTCATTGGTGGAGCTGCAATTCCCCAATTCCCAACCCACTCTACTCCTCTCCCTAACCCAATCTGTGAGGGTCAAAAGACCCTCTGGACTCAAGTCACCACCACCATCAGCGGTCCCCTACTGTACCCCATGTGGAGCCAGAGAGAGAGGCAGAGATAGCGGTAGAGCCCATCCCAGCTCACCTTGACCCTGAACTCCTGTGCTGAGCCTGGGGTGCTTTCCAGCAGGCACAGGACGCCTCCAGCTGCTGCAGCATACATCAGGAAGTAGAGGAAGGACATCTGATTGGGCTCCATGCCAAACACAACCCAGCTGCACACACCCATCTCCTCCTACATCTCTGGAGACAGGGAGACAGAGACAGGGAGACAGAGAGACAGAGAGACAGAGAGACAGAGACAGGGAGACAGAGAGACAGAGAGACAGAGACAGGGAGACAGAGAGACAGAGACAGGGAGACAGAGAGACAGAGAGACAGAGACAGGGGGACAGAGAGACAGGAAGACAGAGAGACAGGGAGACAGAGAGACAGAGAGACAGGGAGACAGGGAGACAGAGAGACAGAGACAGGGAGACAGAGAGACAGAGACAGGGAGACAAAGACAGGGAGACAGAGAAACAGAGACAGGGAGAGAGAGACAGAGAGACAGAGAAAGGGAGACAGGGAGACAGAGAGACAGAGAGACAGAGAGACAGGGAGACAGGGAGACAGAGAGACAGAGACAGAGAGACAGAGAGACAGGGAGACAGAGAGACAGAGAGACCGAGACAGGGAGACAGAGAGACAGAGAGACAGGGAGACAGGGAGACAGAGAGACAGAGAGACAGAGAGACAGAGAGACAGAGAGACAGGGAGACAGGGAGACAGGGAGACAGGGAGACAGAGAGACAGAGAGACAGAGAGACCAAAACTTATATAGCTCAGTATTTGTATTATTATTTATTTCCTCATCTTCATCAAGGGTGCCAATCATTTTTGACCTGACTATACATAATAGATGGTTTTTCTAAGAGATGTGGCCATCCATCACCCAAGCCCTTTGGCTGTGCCTGAGGCAGGATGCACATTACCCAGGAACACTTGAGAGCATCCTCTAGGCACGGTAGGGGAAAATCAAATCCATTCATTTTCTAGCAGGGCAAACGTACAGTGGAACACACAATTCTGGAAAGCTCTGAATCTGTAATTATCTCAATTTTAAACACTTCGACCTGATTTTTCGTTGGTTCTCGCGGTATCTTGACCCAAACGTTGGACTGTATCCCAGCTCTGCTGTTGTCTATACCCACACTATTAAACAACAAGGACAATTTAAAAATCGACAACAAGTCTTTGGTTTACATGCCCTGTGAAGTGTGAGAGGTGGTGCTGCTCACCTTCTGTCCAGGCATGTTTCTCTGTTTAGGAGTGTAGGGTCATACTGTCCAACTCCTGGGCATTGGGGGTCTTCATGGGGTCCTCCACTGACACTGTGGAACTCAACCTGTCAATCTGACACACAGCACATACATGTATAAACACACATGAATCGTCTAAACCACTGAGACAGCTAAACGGTCATTGATGTATAAAGGAATATAACATTATTAAACTATTCATCATTTCTGCTCTGGCCTTGGAAGTATTCTTGAAGCCCTTTTTTTATCTTCCTGGTGTTCACTGGATGCGTTAATGTAACGGTGTTGCTTCCATTCCTCTTGCCTCAACCTGGGCTCGAACCAGGGATGCTCTGAACAGATCGACGGTCACGAAGCAATGTTACTGTCACTCTACAAAAGTCGCAGCTATTGTTGAGCGAGGGAAACAACTTCTTCAAGGTCTCAGAGCGGGTGACGTCACCAATTGAACGTAACTAGCACGCAACGCTAACTTGCAAGCCATTTCACATTGGCTACATTAACATTGTGTTTCTGTGCCATCATTATGACGCAAGACCACACTCACATTAACACAGCATGATTCATTTAGAAAATAATTAACACATCCCATTTAGGGCATCACATCAATTCATCACATAATTAACAAAACTACTAGGACGATGTTGATTAAGTTCATCTCAAAATACAATACAAACACTTAATTACTTTTCTAGACAAACAAATTCATGTTTGTCTAGTATTCATTTGTTTAAGTGAGTCATCAGCACAGGCTGAGTATTTTAATTAGCTGTTTCTCAGTGTGATTTACTGTTAGTTAGACCAGAGGTTTTATAACTTCTTTGGAACCCCCAGCATTTTGCATGAATTTTAACTATTCCACAGCTAGCACACCTGATTCAACTTGTCAACTAATTTTCAAGCCCTTGAATATCTGAATCTGGCAACATACAACAAGTTCAACGATTTTACTGAGTTACAGTTCATATAAAGAAATCAGTCAATTGAAATCAATTAATTTGGCCCTAATCTATGGATTTCACATGACTGGGCAGGGACACAGGCATGGGTGGGCCTGGGAGGGCATAGCCCCACCCACTTGGGAGCCAGGCCCACTCACTGGGGAGTCAGGTCCAGCCAATCAGAATTAGTTTTCCTCCCAAACCGCATTATTACAGACAGAAATATTCCTCAGTTTCATCAGCTGTCCGGGTGGCTGGTCTCAGACAATATCGCAGGTGAAGAAGCCGGATATGGAGGTCCTAAACTGGCGTGGTTACACGTGATCTGCGGTTGTGAAGCCGGTTAAACGTACTGTCAAATTCTCTAAAATGACGTTACATTCTCTGGCAGCAGTTGTGGTGGACATTCCTGCAGGCAGCATGCCAATTGCAAGCTCCCTCAAAACTTGAGACATTTGTGGCATTGTGTTGTGTGACAAAATTGCACATTTTAGAGTGGCCTTTTATTGTCCCCAGCACAAGGTGCACCTGTGTAATGATCACGCTGTTTAATCAGCTTCATGATACGCTACACCTGTCAGGTGGATTGATTATCTTGGCAAAGAAGAAATGCTCACTAACAGTGATGTAAACAAATTTGTGCACAAAATTTGAGAGAAATAAACTGTGTATGGAACATTTCTGGGATCTTTTATTTCAGCTCATGAAACATGGGAACGATACATTGCGTTTATATTTTTATGTTCAGTATGATTCAGGGCTACAACACAATTGTGAAATGTCTGGAGATCCCAGAGGAGAGGTTTGAAAACTACCGAGTTAGAATACCTTGTGGCTTGGTTGTGACCTGCAACAACGAGCTGTGACAGGTCCAGTAGCACCAGTGTAGAGAGGGCAGGGATACTGGTGCTGCTGGTGCGAACCTTGGCATGAGGACCACCAACGTGGTGCACTTTCTTGCCTATAGTGTATTGTGTGTAGACCTCCATGCCAAACTCCTGAATGAGGTCCATGACGTGTGTCTGAGTGCTGATGTAAGAGGGACAACAACAGTTAGATTAGCAAAGTGATAATCTTTTGACTTTGATCTTAACAGCAAGGTCAACTGAGACTAAATATAAATCAACCCACTGGGCAAAGAAGTTAATTCAACGTCTATTCCACGTTGGTTCAACGTAATTTGACGTGGACGTTTTTGGGATTCAACCAGTGTGTGCCCAGTGGGAACATACATTGTCCATTATTTCATCAAAAATGTTTCAGTTAATTTATTAATTTCCTGATTTGAATGTGCTGAAAATAAATCTATGATGAAGCTGATTATTTATCCAACCTGAGGCTCAGAAGTGTGATTCTGGTATGCACCCTCCCTCTTTTATCACAGTCCACTAAAGTCTCTAAACTCCTGAGAGTGACACATTTAAACTGATGTGGTGCCTGTCAAATAATCACTTTCTTTTCCATTAATAAATAATAGTCTGTTCCATGTTCTGACTGCATCCCTCTACTACCGTAGGTCTAAGAGGTTTCCCATGATCGCACACAGACCTGTCCTCTTTGCACCACCTGACAGACTACACAATGACAACCGCCTTAGCTGCCTGGGTGCAGCAGTGGCCTCTACCAGTCTTCGCTCCAGGTCGATAGTAATCTATATAATCGTTCTAAGCCTGTGTCTAAGTGCGTCCCAGTAAGTCGATTTGTAATGATTTCTGTCCTGGATGAAGTCCACTATTATTCTCCTGTAGTAATCATGCCTCCTTTTTGGGGTGTATTGATAGCAGCTTTTGTGATTTCCTCAAAGCTCTCCTACTTTGCCGTACTCTCAGAACACAGATATGTTCTGTTCTGTTCATTTCCTCCAATAGCTTGGGAATGTGACTATGTGAGAGGGAATTTCATGGGCCTTTTTCATAGGCTTATACAGTATAATGGAATATCAATGACTGAAATGTACTGTACTACTTGGCACTTCCACTTGTCATCCTTATGAATGTAAACTATGTATGAACTTTGTTTCTTTCCAAAGGTAAGCAAAGATCAGTCAGTCCATGTTCAATGTACTGCAAAGAGGCACATTAATTCCCTTCATAATGCCACTGCTCTGCTTGGCTGGATGACAAATTACCATTGATTAATTGTTCTTCATTACTTCACCATTCATCATTTAGACAATATTGTTGGGATGAAGCTACATGATGACAGGTTTGGTTTCTTTGTAAATGTAATCCATTAGTTAGTTACCTGTCCAAAATTGTAATCATTAATTAATGTAATTTGAGGATTACCCAAACTCAAATGGAACAAACTTTTTCAATGCTGAATTGAACATCAATGAGAAAACAGAAAGGTCTCATGAATGTATTTTTCCACCCAAACATCCTTTCTGAATTATATAGTAATCCAAGAAAGAATCACCTAGTTTTTCCAAAAGTATTTGTTTACAGTTAGTTCTTTTGTAGGCACAACCAGATTACATGTAGGCCTAACTGATTACTCACCCTACATTGATTATGAAGTTAGGCTAAACCCAATTGTAACACCTCCAATGTACAAATAATTTAGCATTTACCCCTACCGCACTGAGTGACATGGCACCATTCCAAGTAAACTCAGTGGTAGAGGTAACATAGTAAATGTAAATTCGGGATACGCCTATGAATATGTTATGTTTTGTATAATTTATGGATGTCCATCATCGATTTAGTTTGATATGAATTGCAATTCGTAACTTAACATACGAATTGTAATTGGTACAATATGTTACGAATTGAAATGTGTACAATTCAGTGTTGCCTTATAATTCTGTTACGAATTGTTAAAATATTTCATAATCTTGGACTGTAATTTCTGCTCCTCAAAAATTAGCCCGTAAACAAATGACAGGCTACAACTTAATTTCTATGACTGCAAATGGGACGCGTCGAAGCCGCTGTCACAGGCTAGATGTGGAGAACGTTGATTGTTTCGCTGCATAATGAATGCCAAACAGTTTTGACAAACCTTTTCCTTCCAGAATTAATATTCTGAGTTTGCCATTTCTCTTCCGCAGAGTCTGAGCAGCACTCAGTCCTGACAGCCCAGCGCCGACAATAACAACATCCCATGTTTCTTCAGTCATGGCTGCAAAACTCTGAAAACTTGGACTATTGTCACGATTGTCAAAGGGACTGAGAGAGGACCAAGGCGCAGCACGTGGAAAGTACATCTTCTCTTTATTAGAAGAATGACAAAAGAAACAAAAACAACAAACAGACGAACGTGAAGCTATCAATGACTAAGTGCAAAAACATGCAACATAGACATAGACAATTCCCCACAAACAGCTAAAGCCTATGGTTGCCTTAAATATGGCTCCCAATCAGAGACAACAATAACCAGCTGTCTCTAATTGAGACCCAAACTTTCCTAGATACCTACACTCAACCATAGACACAGCTAGACTTCTATACTAAACATAAACCCAACTACTCTAATAAACCCCCTAAACTTTACAACCACCCTAGACACTACAAAAAAACACATACATTCCCCATGTCACACCCTGACCTAACTAAAATAATTAAGAAAACAAAGAATACTAAGGCCAGGGCGTGACAACTATTCTAATTTAGCTGTTGGCTAAATGTTTCGTACTGAAGACTGTAACTGCTTTATCAAATGTTTACATCAGATAAGTCGTTTACATAATCGAGCCGTAAACAGTCATGTGGATGACTTCGGGACTGGAAGAAAAAACCCAACAGCATATAGCCTAGTTGGCACCCCATGCATGATTTAGCAAAACTGGGTAGAATGTCATGAAGGCCCAATGCATAGGCTACAGATTAGCTCCATATGTGTAGGCTACAGATTAGCTCCATATGTGTAGGCTACAGATTAGCTCCATATGTGTAGGCTACAGATTAGCTCCATATGTGTAGGCTATAGTTTAGCTCCATATATGTAGGCTACAGATTAGCTCCATATGTGTAGGCTACAGATTAGCGCCATATGTGTAGGCTATAGATTAGCTCCATATGTGTAGGCTACAGACTAGCTCCATATGTGTAGGCTATAGTTTAGCTCCATATGTGTAGGCTATAGTTTAGCTCCATATGTGTAGGCTACAGATTAGCTCCATATGTGTAGGCTATAGATTAGCTCCATATGTGTAGGCTATAGTTTAGCTCCATATGTGTAGGCTATAGATTAGCTCCATATGTGTAGGCTATAGTTTAGCTCCATATGTGTAGGCTACAGATTAGCTCCATATGTGTAGGCTACAGATTAGCTCCATATGTGTAGGCTACAGATGAGCTCCATATGTGTAGGCTACAGATGAGCTCCATATGTGTAGGCTACAGATTAGCTCCATATGTGTAGGCTATAGATTTGCTCCATATGTGTAGGCTATAGTTTTCTGTGCAGTTATTGCCTGTTGCCCCAGGCTTCTATGCACAGATCTGATTTATTCTCAATATTATTTTCATTTTAACACTGAATCCAACAGTCACAGTCTAGTCCTTGACCTGCGGTATATCACAACAATTATAGATACATCATGGCTCTTCTTTTAGTAACATATTGCTTCAACCCTCCATAAGGCCTACATAAAGCTGCATAAGGATGACATAACACATGTCATGATATTAATGATTTAACACAAACGTTTCCAAGGCAGCAATCTGACTACCAGTCTCACATACTGTAACATGATCATTGGATTAGTAGTGTGAGAAAACAACATTCTCTGGTCTGATGAAACCAAGATTGAACTCTTTGGCATGAATGCCGAGCATCACGTCTGGAGGAAACCTGGCACCATCCCTATGGTGAAGCATGGTGGTGACAGCATCATGCTGTGGGGATGTTTTTCAGTGGCAGGGACTGGGAGTCTGGTCAGGTTTGAGGGAAAGCTGAACGGAGCAAAGTAGAGAGAGATCCTTGATGAAAACCTGCTCCATGTTTCATCTGTCTTCATCTGGGATGGGATACTGCATGTCCAGGAAATTAAAGCCACAAATAATGCTAATGTCATGCAGTTGGTAATGTTACAGGAATATTTATGGACAAACAAGGAAAACCTTATGGTAAATTGTAGTACCTGCTGAGAGGGCTGGCATAATTTAAGGGTTGACTGGGGATTATTTTAGAGGCAATTCATATTAACTGGTCTATTTGTTTTGAGGAAATAGGCAATTCACAGTCACACATGAGGATCTGTGGACTGCATCTCTAAAGAATGTTCTGTTTTGGTTATTTAATATTTTAACGGGAAATGTAGAAGTCACGTTCCAATTACTATAGTTAATTTATCAATTTTAGCCAATTTGGTTGTTTAATCTATTTCATTGATTCACTCCCCACCACACCTTGTGTATCCTGGACTAACCAGTAACCAGATGAATAACCTGTTTGTTGTCACCTGAGACCTGGCTGTTTGGACCACATTACCATGGCCTCCTAGCTCTTTGTTTGAAACCAGAGCTCATCCACAGATGGTAGGCGATAAAGTGAACAAAATATTTGACAAAGAGTGACTATCCACAAAATCGAAACTTTTTCAAAGGTGTGTAACTCTCGTATCGCAGGTGACAATTTATGGCAGTCCACACTAATTCTGGTTTAAGGTTTCTTTGGAAAAAGAAAAACAGGTTTTGATAGAAGACCTGTCCAATGAGATTAGCCTATGCTAATGAGATGGAGGAGGAAGACAGGCATGACCTGCTGTGTCAGAGGGATAGAGAAGAAGACAGTGCAGAAGAGACAGAGAAAGAGAACCTGCCGACATGCTTTGTCGATTGATTGGAATGGTTCTACATTTGGATGAGCAACATTCATTCAGGTGAATTGTGTTCATTGTCACGTTGATTTCCCCTTTGTGCTATTGTGAGCTTTTTAGCTTTTTGGGCTACCTTGTATTGTTTTCAAACCTTGTTATAAAATCAAATCACATTTTATTTGTGACATGCTTTGTAAACAACAGGTTTACAGTGTGCGAAAACACTGTTGTAGTCTATGTGGCTTCAAATAATACAGTTGAAAAATAAATACATTATTGTGGAACTACTGTTTGGGTGCTTTAACCAAAGGGAACATCTAGTTTTAAAACGTTTTGATAAACCTCTCTAAAACAATTGGTATTTCACAAAATACCCTATCCGAGAAGAAATAGCTTATCTAAGCATTTTACTTTATTTTGTTAATATCAGTACATTATCTTTTTGTCTGTAGAAATACTTTGAAATACATGTAGGTTGAACAGAATGTAGGTGTAGCAGATGCAGCTGTATAACTGATGCTTTAGCGTGACGCAGCTCACAAATATATACCTATTTGTTCAGTGTACCTGCTCTTTTTTATACGTTGTCTATTTCAACACTCTGCTTCAAGCCTGTTACACAGTTCCAGTTAGGCAGCAGACAATATAAAGGATACGGTCTACAAAATACTTTTTCTATTATTTTCTCTTCCATCAAGGTTCATTTTGCAATGAAGGTGTGTTTTCACAAATTGTCCCTACACAAACCGGGACGCTCAGAATACCATGTCATGTGCTCATCTAGTTTTCAAGCAGGGCACCACAGAGAGCTATATGTATTTTCAAAGCATTGATATATGTGCTTGTCTGTTCAATGTTGCCATGGTTCAAAATGTCTATCCATGCATTCCTAGCTCTCGCCCATGGTCTTCCATGATCGGGATATGTGCAATCACAGTTTTTCTCAATGCAGGTGAGGAAGAACACCCTACACACAAACACACATGCACACACACACATGCACAGTACTCTGTAAAGAGAGGAAATGATTCATTTCTATTACTAACTTATCCCTGAACTCAACACGGGAAACTGGATTGTTACAGACTGAATAGAACAGTCTCTTTATTCAAGGATGGCAATCATAACACAGTTCATCCCTTGGGTAATGGTCTTCAGGTGTGTTGCCATGGTGGATACTGCCAGTTCACAAGAAGGCTTTTGTCTCTCTCTTGAGGATGTGTGTAATGTAAATGTTGAGTTTGCTTGCATCTTTCAGTTACTTCATTTCAATATGCTTGTCCAACAAACTAACACGAGAACACACAATAACATCTGTTGTTATTATAGAAGTCAAGGATACAGCATTCATGTTGTTTTTTCACCATTTAAAACAACTATAGTCAGGGAGATGTAAATTATAAAGAAGAAGCTGAATACTAAATCTCTCTCCTAAGTTTTCTAAGCAGTAGGCCTACAGTAGTAATTAGTATTAGAAGGTCAAATTCAATAGACTTGAGAAGTTGTCACTAGGGTTCACAGTAACAGTATTTGAATGGCCCTAGCTGGCAGCATGGGGATGCAGCTGACCTCTACTGGTCCTCAGACCCTCCAGAGGGCCCAGGGGGAGAGAATGACCCTGATGTGTACATACACACCTGACCCCTCGGACACTGGAGAGCTGGATATTGAGTGGTCAGTGGTCAGCCCAGATACCACCCAGAAGGACCAACTGGTAAGTGGAACTGAAGTTACCAAGTTATTCTCGGTGAGATCTCAGATTGTTCTATAAAGTTCTCTCCACAACATTTCAAGCAATCACAAAACATGCTGTTAGATAAAGTAGCTGGTTCAAGGATAGAACCAAGTCCATTACTTCCATCTGCTCACCTCTTGTTGCTAAGATATATCAAACATCTGTTGTTTTTTTCCCCCGTTCTTCTGATTTTTCAAATGTTGGGACTTCTTCAGCTGTTGTCCTATGCAGGTGGGAATAAGTACATCCATGGTAACTCTGGTCTAACTAAGGGGCTGGACTTTGCTGCTGGCGACCCTTCCCTGGGTGATGCGTCCCTCTCCATCGCTTTCCTGTCACCAGCCCATTCTGCCACCTACCAGTGTAAAGTCAAGAAGTCACCGGGAGTGGACATGCAGAAAGTGTCCCTGGTCGTGATGGGTGAGACAGACGTTACATTTCAACTTTGGGCTAACGTGTCAACATGCTGCATTATTTAAGCCTGGCTGTTGGTCTCACACCTGTAGTGTAGCTTGGTTTTAGTTAGTTGTGACAACTTGAACTTAAGTTGAATAAGTTCATGAAAATGTGGTTGGTTTTCTCCTCAAGAGAATGTCACCACTCCACATTTTCATTGTCATGTTTTTTTTGACCTCATGAACCTCCACCTGTGCTTCTGAACAACCTCCAAGGTACAGCAAGACCTTCAAACTGAGTATTTCTAAAGTGCTTTCACAAATACAAGTGTCACACTGGAAATGTTATGGACTATTGAGTAGAACAAGTTCAGTTGGAGCTAAAACTTCCTCACAGTTACTGCAGCTTTAAGTCAGTTCTATTTTTCTGTGCTTCGCCATTCTCGTTCTCAACCGAAGTTTCCTATCCTTTTTTTCTTTTACCTTTTGTCTTTTACCTTTTGTCTGCACTTTTTTTTCACTGTGCCGCTCTTCAATCCTTTCTGTCTATCTCCCTCCCTGCATATAATAGAGCGGTATTGTGTGTGGTGGAAAAATAAGCTTTGGTGAAAAGAAAATACAGTACTACATACACCCTGAATAGGGGCACTAACAAAAAAGTGGCCTTGTTTTCAAACAATGGAAACAAAGCTTACCTCAGAAAGTGTCAGAGACCTGTCATTCTCTACCCTGACAAGCAAAGGTGTCGTTGGCTTTATTTAATAAATACAATGTAGTTACCCTAAATGTAATATTCCAGATGTGTCTTTTTTCTAATGTTAAGGTAGAAATAAGCACTGTCCTCTTTAATGTATTCAGTTGTTTTAAACTGTGACAGAGCGGATATTTGTGTAATTATTATTCCTTTGTCGTCAGTGCGTCCTTCGGTCCCTAAATGCTGGGTGGAGGGTGGGGAGGCAGTGGGGGAGACTGTCTCCCTGCACTGCAAGTCATCCGAGGGGTCCTCTCCCCTCAACTACGCATGGAAGAGAGAAAGAGGAGGTCCCATTCCACCCTCAGCCACACAGAGTAAGTCTGACCTTTACTGGTTTCATGGTGAATTACAGCATCAAAGCACATTTGAACAGAAACTGTATCTAAGCTGACTGTTCATGCAATGAAAAATAAATGTGTTCATTGCTGCTCTTCATACTTTGTGATCCATGAGACCGTGTGACTGGGGAGTTGTTGATCAGCAATCACTCTGAGAGCTTTGTGGGGATTTACATGTGTGAGGTGACCAATGCTGTGGGGGACGAGAGGTGCAGAGTCAAACTGACAGCTAACAAACGTAGGTACCACCTCAGTCACTCATTCAGTCAATCCCTCACTCATTCACGTTTAAAGCACAAAAAAGTAAAAAAGTTCCTTCACCTGGTGCTTGTTCCCTCCATCTCCCTAGCCCCTAACAGAGCAGGAGTGATAGCTGGTACTGTGGTAGGTTGTCTACTGCTCATCATCATTCTGGCGATACTCATATGGCTCCTCATCTACAAGTGTGATGCAAGGTTCACACGGTATGAGAAGGAAGTGTCTAACGATATCAGGTACTGGAGAATGTACTGTATTCACACTAAGACCATAGATCAGGGATGGGCAACTTTGATGGGGGTGTGGGCCACAAAAATTCTGAACTCATGAGAGGCCGCAGTGGCTCACAGGTCTGCGTACCCACATCCATACCCGCACATGCAGTCAGAACCGGCCTCACTGCAATTCTACAGATGTTGCCATGGGTAGAGAGAATATTTAGCAATTTTATAAATAATTTCATGCAATTCTATTCATTAGTGTGAAACTTCCTGTAATTCTACACATGTTGCTATAGGGTGGGGAGAAATGTTTGCAGTGCAAGAAAAAGTATATGAACCCTTTGGAATTATCTTGATTTCTGTAACGTCTGGAGAGTGATGGGTGTGGAGTCAGACGCAGAGAGCAGAAGGCTGACGGGAAAAACGCCTTTAATGTCCTTTCGTAAAGTAACCAGTTACAAACATGAGTGAAGCCCAAAACACAGGTGCAACAAACCCAAAACCATAGTCACTAAAAATACCGGACAGCGAAAACCCAAAAGAACACAAAGAATACGTCAAATAACAACAAGCCCGCACAAACACCAGCGGGCTAAAGGAACCTAAATAACACCCATCCCAAAACCCCAACAAGGAACAGGTGAAAACAATTAGACAAAAACAAACGAAAAGGAAAAAGGGATCGGTGGCAGCTAGTAGACCGGCGACGACGACCGCCGAGCGCCACCCGAACAGGAAGGGGAGCCACCTTCGGTGGTATTCGTGACAATTTATGCCTTAATTGGTAATAAAATGGTTAAACTCTGAGACTATCAATCCCGAAAGAATAAGAGCAAACCTTAGGTACTAATTACTAGTCTGCAGCTAGAAATTATGTCAACCTGAGATGCGAAGACCGACAACCGCCGAAACACCTATTCTATAAGAACATTTCTGAATGGTACTCTGAAGTATCCATTCTAATTACGAAAGACTTCAGGGAAGCAGAGAAAGACGCTCAGATGAACTTTACAACAGAAAGACGGACGATTCCAACAGAGATCACGACGACACACTGAGCGTAAATATATATTGATTGCAATTATTCCCGAATGAGTGAGTGTTCATGTGCAAAGGATTAGCATTTCAATTATTATAATTATCAACTGTGCAGTGACTCCTTTTTGTCTTTCCCGCCCTTCTCAGTCCACACCCACTTCCCTTTGTCCACCAAGCCGTCATATCGGCTTAGCCCACTAGGGAACCTCCCCTATCATTTCCTTATAACCATATCTACTATTTTTTTTGTTTATGCATTTCTGTGATTGTTTAGTTAGTTAGTAAATAAATGATTAAGACAATTGATGTATGGATGATTCATAGTAAAGGCTGGGTTCGTGCAGATAACCAACAATTTACGACGTTTGGAATGAGACTAACGTGAGGTAAGAATAATTCATTAATTAGAAGACTAATTGATCAGATATTAAAATATCTGAAGTGTTGTATTAGGAAAATTATAACTTTGTAATCTGAAGATTTTCTTTGGTGTCCCGACTTCCTAGTTAATTACATTGACATTATTAGTTTAATCACGTAATAATAATTACAGAGAATTGATTTGATAAAATAACAGTCTTCACTTTAATGATGCCAAAGATACGACAAGTGTCGGCTAAAGACTATCAGAAATCTCTGGAACATGCTAACATCTGTTGACGAATCTACAATAAGTAAAACACTAAACAAGAATGGTGTTGATGGGAGGACACCGAAGAAGCCACTGCTGTCCAATAAAAATATTACTGCACGTCTGAAGTTTGTAAAAGAGCATCTGGATGTTCCACAGCGCTACTGGCAAAATATTCTGTGGACAGATTAACTAAAGTTGAGTTGTTTGGATGGAACACACAACACTATGTGTGGAGAAAAAAAGGCACAGCACACCAACATCAAAATTTCATCCCAATTGTAAAGTATGGTGGAGGGAGCATCATGGTTTGAAGCTGCTGTGCTGCCTCAGGGCCTGGACAGCTTGCTATCATCGACGGAAAAATGTATTCCCAAGTTTATCAAGACATTTTGCAGGAGAATGTGAGGCTATCTATCCGCCAATTGAAGCTCAACAGAATTTGGGTGATGCAACAGGACAACGACCCAAAACACCGATGTAAATCAACAACAGAATGGCTTCAACAGGAGAAAATACACCTTCCTGACCTCAACCTGATTGAGATGCTGTGGCATGACCTCAAGAGAGCGGTTCACACCAGACACCCAAAGAATATTGCTGAAGTGAAACTGTTTTATAAAGAGGAATGGTCCAAAATGTCTCCTTTGGTAGTTATTGCTGCCAAAGGAGGGTCAACCAGTTATTAAATCCAAGGGTTCACATACTTTTTCCACCCTGCACTGTGAATGTTTACATGGTGTATTCAGTAAAGACATGAAAACATATACTTTTTTGTGTGTTATTAGTTTAAGCAGACTGTGTTTGTCTATTGTTGTGACTTAGATGAAGATCATATCAAATTGTATGAGCAATTTATGCAGAAGTCCAGGTCATTCCAAAGGGTTCACATACCTTTTTTTGTCACTGTAGTTTTTAGAGTAACCAACCAATCCAAAAATGTTGTGCTAACATGGGATAACTGAGTGACTGTCAGTGACTGACATAACAAGAAAAAAACTGCTGATACACAATCACATTTTTTTTATTGCACCTTGTGTATTCTACTATTGTAAGTCTCAACAGTAAGTTAAGACCTCAATTGAGTTTTTAAAATTATATATAAATATACATATCTATATTTAATGCAGGCCCCATGCCAGTTGCCTATCCCTGCTATAGATAGTTCTGTGGCCATACTGCTGTTTCTACTTGCCCTCTTACCCCCCTGCCCCTATTCTTCTTCCCCCAGGGAGGACGTCCCGGCCCCAGAGAGCCGGCCACACAGCCGAGGCAGCAGCCGGGGTGCAAGCCTCCACCCTGGGGTAGCCTACAGCCAGGTGGGCAAGCAACAGACGGGGCACTCAGATCGAGAACACACACACATCCCATCCAGTAGCACTGGATACACACCTGTCAAATATGACAGCAGATACGGCTTCGCTGTATGATCGGAGAGAAAGATGATAACAATCGTGTTTTGCAGGGTGAAATTAGGTACATTCCCTGTTGTGACTTTGAAAGGCATATCATCAGTGGGTTTTAATCATTTTAATCATAAAAGACCATGAGAATTAATTTGAAATGAATACTGTTGATAGATGTTGCTTTGGCATTGGAATAAGATACTACAAAGGAAGCAGAACACACAGAGTTCTTTATTCTCCAAATAATTTTTCTAAGTCATAATATCAAAGCCACAGTCTACGATTTCCAGTGATTCATTTTCATGTAATAAAATATACCATTTGATTTAGCAGAATATTATAATACCTCAATGAGATTGGTATAACATTACCTTATCATAAATAAAAAACAAAGTACTATTACTCAATTTGCTCCTTTTTTAAAATATTTATATTTCACTAGTTTTGTGCACTAGTTTTACAATATATTTTAAAGGTTCACATATTGTCCTTGTAGTAGGACTTTACTATATGTATGTTTAATTTAAATAAATGTCTCATAAAAGTCCAATCTATAATCAGTTACCGAAGCTTCTAAGTGATTCTCACTGTATTACAAGGGAGTGTAAATCCCAACTTTATTAGTCATCCAAGGTCATCATTACATAGGGTATATGAAAGAGTGTACAGAGATGTATAACCACCTGAAGGCGTGGGGCAGACTAGTCTTACGTAGCCAACCCCGATTGGTCACGTTGCAGTGAAGATAAATTCTTAAAATTCATTATTTTACACAATATCTTATCACAGCACTGGCAAACCATGGTTGATCAACTCCCTGAACAAAATGGCTGATCTTTAGACCATCATAATAAGCTAATGTCCTTTCTAGTATTCTATTGTTTTATAGCTCATTCTCATGTTGCCTTACACATTTTGCCACATTTTGGCAAAGATAACTGAACTAAATGACTATCACCCCGTAGCACTCACTTATGTCATCATGAAGTGCTTTGAGAGACTAGTCAAGGATCATATCACCTCCACCTTACCTGCCACCCTAGACCCACTCAATTTACGATGCAATCGCCATCACACTGCCCACTGCCCTATCCCATCTGGACAAGAGAAATGCCTATGTAAGAATGCTGTTCATTGACTACAGCTCAGCATTCAACACCATAGTTCCCTCCAAGCTCATCATTAATTGGGTCCTGGACTTTCTGACGGGCCGCCCTCGGGTGGTGAGGGTAGGAAACAACAGCTCCACTTTGCTGATCCTCAACACTGGGGCCCTGCAGGGGTGCATGCTCAGCCCCCTCCTGTACTCCCTGTTCACCCATGACTGCGTGGCCATGCACGCCTTCAACTCAATCATCAAGTTTGCAGACAACACAACAGTAGTGGGCTAAATTACCAACGACGACGAGACAGCCTACAGGGAGGAGGTGAGGGCACTCGGAGTGTGGTGTCATGAAAACAACCTCTCAATGCCAACAAAACAAAGGAAAGGATCATGGACTTCAGGAAACAGCAGAGGGAGCACCCCCCTTTCCACATCGACAGGACAGCAGTGGAGAAGGTGGAAAGTTTTAAGTTTCTCGGCGTACACATCACGGACAAACTGAAATGGTCCACCCACACAGACAGCGTTGTGAAGAAGGCACAACAGCACCTCTTCAACCTCAGGAGGCTGAAGAAATTTGGCGTGTCACCTACAACCCTCACAAACTTTTACAGGCGCATAATTGAGAGCATCCTGTCGGGATGTATCACCGCCTGGTACGGCAACTACACCGCCCACAACCGCAAGGCTCTCCAGATGGTGGTGCGGTCTGCACAATGCATCACCAGGGGAAAACTACCTGCCCTCCAGGACACTTACAGCACCCGATGTCACGATGGAAAACCAAAAAGATCATAAAGGACAACAACCACCCAAGCTACTGCCTGTTCACCCAGCTACCATCTAGAAGGCGAGGTTAGTACAGGTGCATCAAAGTTGGGACCGAGAGACTGAAAAACAGCTTCTATCTCAAGGCCATCAGACTGTTAAATCACTAACACAGAGAGGCTGCTGCCTCCATACAGACTCAAAATCATTGGCCACTTTAATAAATGGATCACTAGTCACTTTAATAATGCCACTTTAATAATGTTTATATATCTTACATTACTCATCTCATATGTATATAATGCATTTTTTACCATCTATTGCATCTTGCCTATACCGGGCGGTCATCACCCATCCATATATTTATATGTACATATTCTTATTCCATCCCTTTAGATTTGTGTGTATTAGGTAGTTGTTGTTGAATTGTTAGATTACTTGTTATATATTATTGCACTTTTGGAACTAGAAGCACAAGCATTTCGCTACACTCGCATTAACATCTGCTAACCATGTGTATGTGACCAATACAATTTGATTTGATGAGGCTGAGAGAAAATGTTGCAGTTTAAGAGCGAATTTACTATAATTCTAAACATTTCTTTAATGGTTTATGACGTGTTGCTGGTGCTACGCCAGTGACCCAGATGTTGTATTCTCACGTTCAATGCTAACAGCTGCTCAGCAGTTGTTGTGTCATCAGATGTCCACAAGATGGAGCCTATAAGACATCACATTTCCCTCTGATTTGTGCATATGTATATAATGGTGTGTATAGACAGTATGGACTGTATTTGAATAGGAAAGGTATGTACAGCAGTAGTTATATAGGATGAGCCTGGACTAGAATGCGGTATACACATATGAAGTGGGTAAAACAGTATGTGAACATTATTATTAAATTGACCAGTGTCAATGACTATGTACAGAGGGCAGCAGTCTCTAAGGTGCAGGGTAGAGTATCAGGTGATAGCCGGCTAGTAACAGTAACTGCCTTCTAGAGGGTGGTAAGGTGAACAGGCCGTGGCTCAGGTGACTGAGGTCCTTGGTGTGGTAAGCCCCGGTAAGCCCCAGCCCTGCAGTTGCGGATGGTGCAATTGCTGTACCAGACGGTGATACAGCCCGACACAATGCTCTCAATGGTGCATCTGTAGAAGTTTGTGAGGGTCTTAGGGGCCAAGCCAAATTTCTTCAGCCTCCTGAGGTTGTAGACGCACTGTTGCACTTTCTTCACCACACTGTCTGTGTGGATGGAACATTTCAGGCTGTCATTGATCAGAGGAACTTGATTCTTTTCACCATCTCCACTGCCGGCCCCATCAATGTGGATGGAGGCGTGCTCCCTCTGCTGTCTCCTGAAGTCCACAATCAACTCCTTCGTTTTGTTGATGTTACGTGAGAGGTTATTTTCCTGGCACCACTCTGCCAGGGCCCTCATCTCCTCCCTGTAGTCTGTCTTACCTACCACAGTTGTGTCATCAGAATGATGATTGAGTTGGAGACGTGCATGGCCACGCAGTCATGGCTGAACAGGGAGTACAGGAGGATGCTAAGCACGCACCCTTGTGGGGCCCCTGTGTTGAAGATCAGAGTGGTGGAGGTATTGTTGCCTACCTTCACCACCTGGGGGCGGCCCGTCAGGATGTCCAATATCCAGTTGCACAGGGCGGGGTTCAGACCCAGGGCCCCAAGCTTATTGATGAGCTTGGAGGGCACTATGGTGTTGAAGACTCAGCTGTAGTCAATGCGCAGCTTTTTTACATAAGTATTCCTCTTGTTCAGATGGGATAGGGCAGTGTGCAGTGAGATGTCAATTGCGTCATCCATGGAGGTGGGTAAGGTGGAGGAGGTATAATACTTAACTAGCCTCTCAAAGCACTTCATGATGACAGAAGTGAGTGCTACGGGGGCGATAGTAATTTAGTTCAGTTACCTTAATTTTCTTGGGTACAGGAACAGTGGTGGACATGTTGATGCAAGTGGGGACAACAGACTGGGATAGGGAAAGATTGAATATGTCCGTAAATACTCCAGCCAACTGGTCTGCACATGCGCTGAGGACACAGCTTGGGATGCTGTCTGGGCCAACATCCTTGCGAGGGTTAACAAGCTTAAATATCTTCTTCATGTCGGCCACGGAAAACGAGAGCTTGTGAGTGGTGGTGGCCTGCATCGGCGGCTCTGTGTTTCCTCGTAGTGGGCAAAGAAGGTGTTTAACTTGTCCCTGTACTGTTGTTTTGCCTCTTTGATTGCCTTACGGAGGGCATAGCTGGTCTGTTTGTACACGTCCATGTTTCCAGTCACCTTTCCGTGGTGAAATACGGTGGTTCGCACTTTCAGTTTAGCGCAAATGCTGCTATCTATCCATGGTTTTGGTTTGGATAAGTTCTATATTTTTTATATATACACTACCTTTCGAAAGTTTGTGGTCACAGTAAAGAGGCGAAGAGTTGCCTCTTCACTGTTGACGTTGAGACTGGTGTTTTGCGGGTACTTTTTTAATGAAGCTGCCAGTTGAGGACTTGTGAGGCATCTGTTTCTCAAACTAGACACTCTAATGTACTTGTCCTCTTGCTCAGTTGTGCACCAGGGCCTCCCACTCCTCTTTCTATTCTGGTTAGAGACAGTTTGCGCTGTTCTGTGAAGGGAGTAGTACACAGCGTTGTACGAGATCTTCAGTTTCTTGGCAATTTCTTGCTTGTAATAGCCTTCATTTCTTAGAACAAGATTAGACTGACGAGTTTCAGAAGAAAGTTATTTGTTTCTGGACATTATGAGCCTGTTATCAAACCCACAAATGCTGATGCTCCAGATACTCAACTAGTCTAAAGAAGGCCAGTTTTATTGCTTCTTTAATCAGAACAAAAGTTTTCAGCTGTGCTAACATAATTGCAAAAGGGTTTTCTAATGATAAATTAGCCTTTAAAATTATAAACTTGGATTAGCTAACACAACGTGCCATTGGAACACAGGAGTGATGGTTGCTGATAATGGGCCTCTACGCCTATGTAGATATTCCATAAATAAAATCAGCCCTTTCTAGCTACAGTCATTTAAAACATTAGCAATGTCTACACTGTATTCTGATTAATTTGATGTTATTTTAATGGACAACGAATTGGCTTTTCTTTCAAAAACAAGGACATTTCTAAGTGACCTCAAACTTTTGAACGGTAGTGTATATATACAGTTGTAGTCGGAAGTTTACATACACTTAGGTTGGAGTCATTAAAACTCATTTTTCAACCACTCCACAAATGTCTTGTTAACAAACTATAGTTTTGGCATATCGGTTAGGACATCTACTTTGCGCATGAAACAAGTAATTTTTCCAACAATTGTTTACAGACACATTATTTCACTTATAATTCACTGTATCACAATTCCAGTGGATCAGAAGTTTACATACACTAAGTTGACTGTGCCTTTAAACAGCTTAGAAAATTTCAGAAAATGTCATGGGTTTAGAAGCTTCTGATAGGCTAATTGACATAATTTGAGTCAACTGGAGGTGTACCTGTGGATGTATTTCAAGGCCTACCTTCAAACTCAGTGCCTCTTTGCTTGAAATCATGGGAAAATCAAAAGAAATCAGTCAAGACCTCAGAAAAAAAATTGTAGACCTCCACAAGTCTGGTTCATCCTTAGGAGCAATTTCCAAACACCTGAAGGTACCACATTCATCTGTACAAACAATAGTACGCAAGTATAAACACCATGGGACCACGCAGCCGTCATACCGCTCAGGAAGGAGACGCGTTCTGTCTCCTAGAGATGAACGTACTTTGGTGCGAAAAGTGTGAATCAATCCCAGAACAACAGCAAAGGATCTATATCCACAGTAAAACGAGTCCTATATTGACATAACCTGAAAGGCCGCTCAGCAAGGAAGAAGCCACTGCTCCAAAACCGCCATAAAAAAAATAGACTTCGATTTGCAACTGCACATGGGGACAAAGATCATACTTTTTGGAGAAATGTCCTCTGGTCTGATGAAACAAAAATAGAACGGTTTGGCCATAATTACCATCGTTATATTTAGAGGAAAAAGGGGGAGGCTTGCAAGCCGAAGAACATCATCCCAACCGTGAAGCAGGGGGTGGCAGCATCATGTTGTGGCGGTGCTTTGCTACAGGAGGGACTGGTGCACTTCACAAAACAGATGGCATCATGAGAAAGGAAATTATGTGGATATATTGAAGCAACATCTCAAGACATGCAAATTAATTACTTCAAAATCATACAATGTGATTTTCAGGATTTTTGTTTTAGATTCCGTCTCTCACAGTTGAAGTGTACCCATGATAAAAAATGACAGACCTCTACATGCTTTGTAAGTAGGAAAACCTGCAAAATCGGCAGTGTTTCAAATACTTGTTTTCCCCACTGTATATATTTTCCTTTTTTTTGTTTTTTACAATAAATTAAAACATACAGTCAAAAACTATAAATTGCCATCGTGGGAATAACATCCTCTATGCATCCTCTATGTCAATACTATTCTCAGGAGGCAACCCGGAACATTTAAAGTCTGTGTGATCAAAACAATCTTGAAGCTTAGATTCTGATTGGTTAGACCAACGTTGAAAAGTCCTTACCACGGGTAGATCATGTTTTAGTGTTTGCTTATAGGAGGGGAGGAGCAAAATGGATGCAATCTGATTTTCCAAAGTGAGGGTGGTGGAGGGCCTAGTAGTCTTCCCGGAAGTGAGTGTAGCAATGGTCCTTTGATCTCGATGCGCAAGTAGCACGGGAGATGTGTTGTTTATTATCCTTTATTCTTTCTTCCTGTCCACACAATGGATGGAGAACCTCTGACCTCCCGGGTGGCGCAGTGGTCTAGGGCACTGCATCGCAGTGCTAGCTGCGCCACCAGAGTCTCTGGGTTCGCGCTCAGGCTGGGCTGGGTTCGCTCCCTGGCTCTGTCGCAGCCGGCCGCAACCGGGAGGTCCGTGGGGCGACGCACAATTGGCATAGTCTCGTCCGGGTTAGGGAGGGTTTGGCCGGTAGGGATATCCTTGTCTCAGTATGTAAAATGTAATATGTAAAAATGTAATAAAATGTATGCACTCTACTGTAAGTCGCTCTGGATAAGAGCGTCTGCTAAATGACTAAAATGTAAAATGAGAACCCCGCTTGCTGAATGGATTGGGACAGTATATCCGGAGAGAGCCATGATTTCGTAAAACAGTGTATGTTATGGTCCCTGATGTCTCTCTAGACAGAGATCCTCGCCCTGATCTTGTCTACTTTATTGTCCAGGGACTGAAGGTTAGGGAGTACTTGGAAGTGGTGGAGGTATGCAAGCCTCCGGAGTCTGACTAGGAGACCAGACCTTATTCCTCTTCACCGGCATCAGCGTCTTGGAGCAGCCGCTGGGATGAATAAAATTGCCTTCAGTTCAAACAAAAATTCAACCAAAAGGATCAGATTCAGGAAAGTCAAATTTCTGGTCGAAATGCTGGTGAGTGACCGCCAATCTAATAAGTAACGCTCTGAGCAAATAATGTACGAAATAACGACAACATCAGGAAAAATACTGCAAAGTTGTCTAGGAGCTAGTAACAGGGCGACCATGTTTGTCGCCTCCATCTTGTTCACCTTACATTCAAAAGTATTAGGTATTTTACAGGGCTTTGTAAGGCTTTGTTAGAAAAAATATCAATAAAAGATTAAGCAACTCATAAAACAATTCCATAAATAGAAACAGTAACATCAAATGTAGGCAAAAAGAGAAATATTTATTTCATGATAGACCACATTTTGGAAATACTCAACCATTCAAAGAAAAATGTACACTATTAAGTTATTTTTTGAGGATGTACTGATAGGAGTTGAAATATCTATAATCACATGCAATGAGTTTTCTCCACTACACAAACAGCGACTAAGTATTCCCCCCCCTTAGCCAACATGTACTCCCCCCAAAATCAACCCTTTCTATCCTAGGTGTCAGGAGTTATGTTTGGGAGTAGTGGGAATACACACAACATAGTCACATACGATCAGAAAGCTACAGTACTCTTTCCTCTTCCACCACATCAGTCTTAGTTTTTCAGCCAATGTCACTGTTTGAATCATCTGGTCAGTCGATTATTGTGGGTACTTGGGGTTGACAACTGATCTGGGATGGGATAGGAAACCAGAGAATATGGCAGCCATCTTTATCTTCAATATCTGATTACATGGATGTGGTCAGTCAATGATCCAGTGTGGCTTTCTGCACTGTAGGCTAGTTTAAACCTGGTGCACTGTTTCCTCTTGGAGATAGAAAGTGTATGACTGCATTCAATATATTTATATTGTGACATATTATTTTCAGGTAGATCATCATAATGATGTTGACTTTTTGATTCTGAGTAATTCATGGAGCTGCCATATTACTTCACCAGACACCACAGCACCAAAAAGAAAATTCAGAGAATTTTCAACATTTTAAACTTCCTAAAATCCCAGGACCATGTGTCCATCTGTAAATAAGGCAAGGTACAAACAAACTGATAATAAAAATCTCTAGGTTGAAGTTCATGCGTAAATTAATAAAAAATAAGTTGCATTTGGCTTTAAAATAATTACGGTTGGTCCAGTTATTAGCAAGTCAATTTTGGTCTTTTACAAAATAAAACCAACAGAAATGTTGAACACCAAGATAGATTTTCAGTGCATTAGGTGAGTGTTGGACTGACTTACATTTCCCTTTTTGCCCCCTGTTGATTGTGAGGAGAACCCATAGACTTAAAGTGCTGAGACTGATGTGAACCTTCTATCTGTACACCCATTCTGCCTGCCATTACACCCCTCGGTGAGTCACTGTTCTTTTCTGGCTGCGTCAGGAACAGTTCCCCAACTCCAGTGCAATGCTTCTGAGGGCACTGTCTGTCTGTCTTCTGTTGAACAGGGGGTTGAATGAATGAACAGAGGGTTACGGACTGGAGCTGTGTCCCAAATGTTGCATCTCCCCCTTCCTTCTTCTTCTCCATCCATAGTGCACTCTGCAGTAGAGGTTGGATGGGTACAGCTCGACTGTAAGCTGGCGGTGGTCCATGGACCATAACTGACGAATCCTGTGAGTATTAACCACACTTCAAAGGCACCATAATGTTATAGTGGTCAGGGCAAGTGAGTGTGTCTGTGTGTGCAAGACAAACTAATCCTGGCGTTTCTCCTTCCACCTCTCTTGTACGCCCTCAAGGCATCACCATGACAACTAAGGCAAAATCTTCCAGCAAAGAGACACAAATCTGTATTTTTCTTCATCTCTTTTTATCTGCTGTGTTGCTAATATCCATTTCACACATTAATCGTTAGGATCTCTGTTAAATAAATTATCTATACATTATATTACCCCCTCCCATAGACCTGCAACAAAGGCGGATCTATCCATGTAATAAAACTATAGGTTCCCCAGTCTCTGTAATGTTTCTCAGTTCATGTCAGCCCCCTCAGAACAACCAGAGGCAGACAGACTGGAATCCAGTTTTTCCTCACAGAGATCAAACAGGACAAGATCTTACAAAAAAACAACATAAGCAAAGCCGATGCATACGCGTAGGAAGAAAACCGGAATAGAAACGTTGTTCACTGCAAAATCAGTATCCAGCTAAAAGTATTCCACATGGTGTTTCCCTGGAAACCAACTAGTCCTTTCTGAGGACTGTGGAGCGAGGTGTGATGTGATTGGATAGGAGCCGTGGTGACATCAGAACCTCACTGAACTCCTTCTTCGTCAACATATGTTGAAGGAAACCAGCCAATCTAAAATGTCAGACACACACAGCAATGAGAACAGAAACCTGTCAAAAACCACGAAATTGGGTAGAACAAAAAAGGTAAATAATACAAAAATAAAAAATAAAACTGATCTAATACTGTAGCCTAAAGAAAGGCTTCTAGATTTCAGTGAGGCAAATAATGAATTAGGCGTTAACATTGCAGACTTCACTTTGAGGTTACACTTTACATTACATTGCTCTCTTACCTGTGTAACCACACAGCAATTATTATTGTAACAACATTGTAATAACATGAATACCATATCTTAAGCCCCTGCTATATTGGTTCTCACTCACCCTGCTATTGGCCTCTCCCTTCCACCAGCCTTGGTCTCCTCCGATCTTACTGTAGATCTTGACAATGTCTCCTTCTCTGAGTGACAGCTCCCTCATGTCCCGTGCTGCAAAATTGTACCTGGCCACCGCTGTGCTGACCACCCTCGGTGTGAACACTGCAGCAATGACATCAGAGTCAGTGGGATAACAGTGCAGAGAGACACATTGGTGTTCCACAGGTAACAGTGCATAACATTTACAGACAGTAGTGGAGATTAGGGTTGGGGGAGAGGATTTTTCATTATTTTTTTATTTCATTTATTGTGTTTTTGTTCGACCTTGTGTTATTTTTCGTGCTACATTGTATTGTTGGGTTTGGAGCTTCCAAGAAAGGTATTTCACTGTACTTCATTAAAACTTGAAACTTAAGATGGGCTCTTTACCACTTGACCCAGTTGTTTAAGTTTTATATTCTAAATAAATTAGTTAATTCAATGCTCTACCTAATGATGTCACATCGATGACACAATGAAAGAAAGAAAGAAAGTCACACACTCCTGTACGCCCTCAAGGCATCACCATGACAACTAAGGCAAAATATTCCAGCAAAGAGACACAAACCTGTCTTTTTCTTCATCTCTTTTTATCTGCTCTGTTGATAATATCAATATCGTACAATAATCATTAGGATCTCTGTTAAATACATGATCTATACATTATATTACCCCATCCCATAGACCTGCAACAAAGGAAGAGTCTGTCCATGTAATCAAACTATAGGTTACCCAGTCTCTGTACGTACAGTAAGTTGGGCATCTGCAATGTTCTCTGCTGTTAATTCAATGCCTTTTCAATGATGGCACATCAACGACACAAAAAAACTAAGAAAGAAAGTCGCACACTCAATATATGCTCCTATCAATGTAATGGGTGAAAACCTCATGCTTTTACAGTGATGACACATGACAACTGAGAGGAGAACCTTTGACAGCTACGAAAGAATATGAGAGGAAAAGGGATGTGAGAGGAGAGGAGAGGTGGCTTGCTTGCTAGAGTTCAGAGGGAAGAAGAAGAAGACTTGAAGAGAAGGAGGAGAGAGTACCTGACCAAAAGGGGGCTGAGCTCTGAGAGGAGGAGAAGTTGAGACCCTGAGGACTGAGGAAGGAGAAGTTGTAGGAAGCACCAATGGCTGCTGAGACAGTCAGTGAAAGAGGGAAAAGGGGAAAGAGGAGAAAAGAAAGAAAGAGAGAAGAAATAAAAGAAAAGAGAAAACTCATTAGGGAGCATGCAATGGCTGGCCAGAGATCAAGGTGGCCAACACATACATGGGGCTTTGTCCCATGGAAAAACAAGCCTAAATCAAGAGACAAAAACACTACTCCCATTCTATACCCATGCCTCACACACTGAAAAACCAACCATGACAAATGTCCAATCCGCCAGAGGCGCTGTATCCTCTTGTTCTCTCCCCTAGACTCCACCCCTTCCAACCCCTCCAACCCACACACACAGATCAACAAGCCCATTGTCTCCAATCCATTTCCACACGCTGACCAGAAAAATGGAGGGGGAAAATGTGTTGTTGGTGCCAAATGGGCCTGGCTGGAGAGGGAACAAACAAAGGCAGATCAGTGTGGGAGTCTGGCCAGAGCAGAGAGCAGGGCAGAATCATTTATTATACATCTAATTATTGAGGGTGTTCAACAAAGCCCATTCAGCTGGCCCGACACCCAGCCAGCCAGCCCAGGGCCTGAGACAGCTGCCAGGAGCCCCAGCCTTCCTCCCTCTGGCTGGCTGCATGGGTCAGGGGAGGTGGTGACTCTGGGAGGGACTGAGCCTTGCAGGGTGACTGGCCTGGCTGGGTGTTTCCTGTTCTGGGAGGAGAGAGGCGGGTGGAGAAACAAACCAGCAGCCTGCCCCTCTCAGTTAATTCTGTGCAGTGAAGACTCTGGATGAAGGCATGGATTGACTGAATGTCTCCTATGTGTGCATCTGTGGTATTGGCAGACAGAAGAGGAAGAGAGAGGAGGGAGTCTCACCAGGGATGGGCTCACCTGGAGAGCGGGTGCTGGCCCGCGACGCCGGTCCCCGTTCTCTAGATTTGTAGGGATATCGTAATGTCGTGTCTAGCAGCTTGAAACTCTCCTTCAGCGAATGAGACTGATAGTACTCCACCAACTCCTGTCAGACAGAACACAAGAGAAAGAAATTCATTGACCATATAAGCATTACAAATAGTATGTGACATTACGTGACTGATTGATGAAAGCTCTCTTACCAGTAGACTCTCAAACTTCTTAGCCTCAGTGATGTGGATCCAGCTGTCTTTCTCAATGACTTTAATGTGCTTTACTTCATCATTGAACCTATTGGAGACAAAAGTACTGCAGTGACCGCAGAAGAATCACAGAGGTGGGAGCTGACAGCGTGGGCAGTAGAGGTTGACACGGGAACAGGATAACAGTGGGTCTTGCAGCTCCCGGTAGGAATGGGAGTGAAGTTCTGGGTTTGAAATATGTCATGTGTGGAGCTTTTCATTACTGTCTGTAAGCCTAATATAGTTTACTTAATAAAAATCTCTACAAAATAAATTGTCATTTCCCCTCTCCTCGCTACAGTTTCAGCCAGTCACTCAGATGCACGTGGAGCCATACACAATTGCACATGTCCACAGGGCATGGTCTAACTCACTCCAATCGCATCACAAACTGTATGACAACTTCCTGGTAATGTACACAACAAATATCCATTTCGATATGAATGTGGCTTTCACTATAAAGTATGCGAAGGAATGGGGGCTTTGTTAGTGTTACTGAGAAAGATAAGTCTTCTGTGATTTTTCTTTGCTAGGGTAAATTAGGGTAAACACTAACTTGATGCTGATGGCGAACCTCTCTGCCTCAGCAGTCCTCTCTCTGATCAGGTATGTCCCACTGCTGTGGGACTTCAACAGGTTGTCAGCCTGTGTCCGCTCCATGTTGCCAGCAAACCTGACGGGACGTTGAGGGGGAACACAGGTCACTGATGGACTTTAGAAATTACATAGTAATACGCTGTCCTAACATAGTAATACGCTGTCCTAACATAGTAATAAGCTGTCCTAACATAGTAATGCGCTGTCCTAACATATTAATACACTGTCCTAACATAGTAATACGCTGTCCTAACATAGTAATACGCTGTCCTAACATAGTAATATGCTGTCCTAACATAGTAATATGCTGTCCTAACATAGTAATACGCTGTCCTAACATAGTAATACTGTCCTAACATAGTAATACACTGTCCTAACATAGTAATACACTGTCCTAACGTAGTAATACACTGTAATACACTGTCCTAACATAGTGATACACTGTCCTAACATAGTGATACGCTGTCCTAACATAGTAATACGCTGTCCTAACATAGTAATAAGCTGTCCTAACATAGTAATGCGCTGTCCTAACATATTAATACACTGTCCTAACATAGTAATACGCTGTCCTAACATAGTAATACGCTGTCCTAACATAGTAATATGCTGTCCTAACATAGTAATACGCTGTCCTAACATAGTAATACACTGTCCTAACATAGTAATACACTGTCCTAACATAGTAATACACTGTCTTAACGTAGTAATACACTGTAATACACTGTCCTAACATAGTGATACACTGTCCTAACATAGTAATGCGCTGTCCTAACATAGTAATACGCTGTCCTAACATAGTAATACACTGTCCTAACGTAGTAATACACTGTAATACACTGTCCTAACATAGTGATACACTGTCCTAACATAGTAATGCGCTGTCCTAACATATTAATACACTGTCCTAACATAGTAATACGCTGTCCTAACATAGTAATACGCTGTCCTAACATAGTAATACGCTGTCCTAACATAGTAATACGCTGTCCTAACACAGTAATACACTGTCCTAACATAGTAATACCACAGTAATACAATGTATTTACTGCAGAGAAATGAGGAGAGGGGTACTTGCAAACTAGACTGAATATCACAACTTTTGAAATGTCTGTGAAGGGTCGTACCATGGGTATGCATAGTAGTCTGTTTCCCTTGAGGACTGCCGGCTGGGGAAGGACTGGAACAAAGGCTGTGGTGACAAACACAAAATCAGCATTAGAGATTTCATAAATGGAGTCATGAGTGAGTGAATGTGTATGTAAGGGGTCCTTTACCTTGGGGTCCAAACAAGGCTTTACACAGTTGTTAGGAAAGAAGCCACTCTTCTGGGTTTGGATAAGCTTTCCCTGGGAGAGAGAGACACTAGGTGTCGATATACAACAACTTTGTTGCTATGGCTGGATGTAGGAGCACATTGGGCATGCTCATCACAATGTGTATGTGTAACCTATAGTCAGTATTTATAGGGGTCAGGGAGTGATTCTACCTCCCACCAGGTGGTGTCAGGTTCCCCCTTCAGGAGCTCGATGAAGTCGCCTGTGTGGAAGGAGAGTGGAGACTTCCCTGGAGGAACAGGCGTCCCGTGATAATTCCTCACTGCTACCATCTTAGGACCTGAAGCCAGGATAAAGAGCATACAGTTAGATAAACTGAACACTCTTCACTTGGGCTATTAAGACTACACGGAATTCTCCATATAACATTTCAACACTTCCATCACTTGTGTTAGTATACTCAATCAGCTCTTGCATTGTAGTCTTCCACTAGATGGCAGCAGAGAGCTGTAGCGCTACTCCACATTCCAGCCAACTTCAAGTTAGTTTGACAGCTTGAGAGTAATCTTTATCAACATCTACTGTACATTGTATGCATTCCTGACAGAATAACATTAATTACACTGTGCTATATGATTTCCTGTGCGAACAGCATTCCTACCTGATGGCGGTAGTCCAGGTTCCTGAAAGGGGAAGGATAAACACAGCAACAGTGTCAAGATCAGGGAGCTCTAATAGTATTAATGTTCTACACAACCAAACAGATGAATCAATCAGTTATCAATACAGCAACAAAATGCTCATTCATTCATAAAACAATACATTTCATTCTTCAAAAGGTGATACATCTGAATGTCTAAGGGAGGGTGAAACACTCACTGTGTCGAGTGGATCTGAAAAAAATGTGAAAGAGAAAGAGCAGATGGTCACCTAAATGGTACAACTCACTAGTTATGCATGTCCCATAGAACTGTCTGTATCTAGGGAGACTGGTCAGTAACACTTCACTTTAAGTTCCTCTTATATCTCTGTAGTACCACTGTAATGAATAAGCGTTAAGCAGAGGGAGGAGAAACCTACTTATTTTACAGATGGAGATGCACTCTAGACACTCTTTGTGTGCTCCAGTCCCACAATGGGAACAGTAGTACCCCTGGTAGAATATCCCCCTGGGAGAGAGAGAGAGTGAGATACAGAGAGAGAGAGAGAGAGAGAGAGAGTGAGATACACAGAGAGAGAGAGATAGAGAGTGAGATACAGAGAGAGAGAGATAGAGAGAGTGAAATACACAGAGAGAGAGAGGTACAGAGAGAGAGAGAGAGAGAGTGAGATACAGAGAGAGAGAGAGAGAGTGAGATACAGAGAGAGTGAAATACAGAGAGAGAGAGAGAGAGAGAGAGAGAGAGAGAGAGAGAGAGAGAGAGAGAGAGAGAGAGAGAGAGAGATAGTGTGAGATACACAGAGAGAGATAGAGAGAGTGAGATACACAGAGTGAGAGATACAGAGAGAGAGATACAGAGAGAGAGATACAGAGAGAGAGATACAGAGAGAGAGATACAGAGAGAGAGATAGATAGTGAGATACAGAGAGAGAGAGAGAGAGTGGGAGATAGAGAGAGATAGAAAGAGTGAGAGTGAGATACACAGAGAGAGATAGAGAGAGTGAGATACAGAGAGAGATAGAACGAGTGAGAGTGAGATACACACAGAGAGAGATAGAGTGAGATACACCGAGAGAGAGAGAGATAGAAAGAGTGAGATACACAGAGAGAGAGATAGAGAGAGTGAGATACAGAGATAGATAGAAAGAGTGAGAGTGAGATACACACAGAGAGAGATAGAGTGAGATACACCGAGAGAGAGAGAGAAAGATACACAGAGAGAGAGATAGAGAGAGTGAGATACATAGAGAGAGAGAGAGAGAAAGAGTGAGATACACAGAGAGAGAGATAGAGTGAGATACATAGAGAGACAGGGGAGGAGACAGGATCATTCCTAACCCTGACCAACTAGGACAGGTTATTATCTAAACACCACTCTGAATAGAATACACAACATGCACCGTAGGTGATTCTGTGCTAGTACTTTCCTACTATACACTGTTGTTCCAAAGGCTTCAGGTTTGATTCCTGTGTGGCGCCACACTGTATTTGTGTTAACCGAATAAAAGCCTTGGCTAAATAGACATGAATTCAATGTTCTGTTACTACATCCACCGTAAGCAGTCCACTCTTTTTTAAGTGGATTACTTCTTACGCTGTGTAAAATACAGTAATATACACTGCCATGTCCAATAGCCAACACCATGCATCACAGGCTGATACACTGGGGCTACGGATGCAATTATACAGTTAGCAGCTAGTGGTAGCAGCACACTGGTCCCTTCCACAAGACGGGGAGGGAATGTAGGTCAGCGCCGCTACTATGCCGTTTTTGGGTCAATACATTGCATCAAGTATAGAGTGTAGACAGCCACTGTAACAGAGGTCAGGAGTGGTAGTGGTGCGCTTCACAGCGTAGTTCTACAGCTGCACTCACATTGTCTCTGATGAAGACAGCTTGTCTGTCGAAACGCTGGTTATTAGGTTATTACATTATTGCACCTGAGCTCCTAGAGTGTGTGGCTCTCCTTTTCTTTTCCAAGTGTTCCACTCCGCTAGCCAGCACCTCGCCTAAACAGGTGTGTGTGTCCTTCGTCTCCAAATGTCCTCACATTGTCAACCTAGACGCAGGCCTACTGTAATGGTTGGCTTTGGAAAAGTGTACGTGCATGTGAGCTGTGAGTCAAATCAAACAGACGCAAAGGCTGACTGATTTGTCATTCAGGGAGTTTATTGAGGCTGGCAGCATCAAAAGACTGCATAACACATTAAGTGTGTAGCATCAGTAAGTACCACTAACATCCCATTGAAAAACAGTGATGTCTTCCGTCAACAAAGAGCATGATAAGGCCACGTGAACGATCTGATGTAGGTGTACAGGTACAGGTACATAGGAGGAGTCCCTGAGGCTTTTTCCAAGTCTCACCTCAGCAGCATCTTGCAGGCTCGGCAGTTGGTGTCCTTCTCAAACGTGTGCATCTGGAAGTTGTGCTGATTGGCCGTGGCTTTCTCCGGCTTGATGTTTGACCTTCAGGATTGGAGGAAATATACATAGCGAGTTTGAAATGGATCTGATTCGTCTAAAAGATCCACGGTGATGTATATTGCTACAGTAGACCTACTACTGTACTCACATGGCCATCTCAAACTGCTCCATCCATTTCCTCTTGGTGTCCTCTGTTTTACAAAAGAACTGGAAACCCTGCTTCCCTTGCAGGTGGATCAGGTAGAAGCCATAGGACCACTGCAGAGAAAGAGAGGATGAGGAAGCGATGGAGGAAAGAAAGAAACAGAGGCATTGATGGAGAGAGTGGAGGAGAGCAGTGGTGGAAAAAGTAACCAATTTTCATACTTGAGTAAAAGTAAAGACACCTTAATAGAAAATGACTCAAGTAAAAGGGAAAATCACCCAGTAAAATACCACTTGAGTAAATGTCTTGAAGTATTTGGTTTTAAATATACTTGAATACCAAAAGTATAAATCATTTCAAATTCCTTATATTTTAAGCAAACCAGATGGCACAATTTTTTTGTTTTTTAATTGAATAATTTACAAACAAAGCGCGTGTGTTTAGTAAGTCCGCCAGAGGCAGTAGGGATGACCAGGAATGTTCTCTTGATAACTGTGTGAATTGGACCATTTTCCTGTTCTGCTAGCCATTCAAAATTTAACGAGTACATTTGGATGTCAGGGAAAATGTATGGAGTATAAAGTACATTATTTTCTTCAGGATTTAAAAAAATGTAACCTTTATTTAACTAGGCAAGTCAGTTAAGAACAAATTCGTATTTATAATGACGGCCTAGCCCGGCCAAACCCGGACGATGCTGTGCCAATTGTGCGCCGCCCTATGGGACTCCCAATCACAGTCGGATGTGATGCAGCCTGGATTTGAACCAGGGACTGCAGTGACACCTCTTGCACTGATGCAGTGTCTGAGACCGCTGCGCCACTCGGGATCCCTAAAATTATTTTTACTTTACACCACTGGGTGGGGGATGGACAATTGAGAGGGTTGTAACAACTTCACCTACACAATGATGTATACTAATAAAATGTCATTTTTATAACCTACACATTCCCTTTGGAGCTAACCAAGAGATACTGTTCATGCTTGGGAATGCATCTGACAAAAGCGTAAGCGAATCACATAGCCAGTGGGTGCACATGCAATCATGGCATGACCCAACACCAAACACACACACACACACACACACACACACACACACACACACACACACACACACACACACACACACACACACACACACACACACACACACACACACACACACACACACACACACACACACACACACACACACTAGCTGCAATGAGAAGAGGAGTTAAGGATTGCTTCAGCTTACCATTTTTCCACTCGACTGGTAAGCATGCAAAGAGAAACACACCAGAGAAGATTCAGTTACACATGCACACGACCACACATGCAGATTCAAAAGAATGGTTAGATTGGTGGAAAATGCACACGGCAGTATTATAAATTACCTTCATTTCATTTACATGTTCTTCAGAGCATAGGCTTGCACAATGCATACAGATCTGACACTTTAATGCATTACACATGAGCTCGCTTATCTGAAATTACCGTCACCGCAATTCTACCTCAAGGACACCATTTGTAAACTTTGCTAAGATACTGCAGAACCTGGGCTGAGCGTGTCCCTTCAGCAGGCTGTTGAAGGAAATTGTGCGTCCCTCGTTTTAAAGTGCTCAACGCTGCTGCCTACCTTCTTCATGTCCCTGTTGTTCATGGGGTCGTCAGACATTTTGTACGACTGCAGCTCAATGATCTCCTTCAGTTCATAGCAGTAGCCTTTCCGCTTGCACACTATGACCACTTTATCAAACAGGAATATGTACCTTGGGAAAAGAAGCGTAAAACATCTGTTAGAGCTCTGAAAACATGTGTTCTCCATTACTAAGTCTGTTTATGACCTCATTCGAGTACCACACATTCAGTAAGTCTAGCTTTCATAGCGAAGCTTGGCTACTCACCGGTCCTGCTTTGTTCGGTTGACTATGGAGGACACCTTGAGCTCTCCATCTATCTTTGGTCTGCCATACTCCTCCAGTTTGACCTGCTGCTTAGGCCACATACACATGCCAGTGTTAATCTAATGCTGTACATCTCTGGTTTCCCCAGTGGTAAATAAGAGAGGTAGTATAGACAGTAGGTATGGATGAGAGCAGCACGCTGTTGTCTACTTTACTCAATGTCATTCATTATTCATCTAACCTGGTTAAATCTCATTGAATTAAGTTTGCCATCGCCCAAGGCACTGAACTGACTTATGATATATTAAACATCAAGATGTCCAAATGGGAAATGTGAGTGTCATTTAATTCTGCTACCATAACATTGACATTCATGAGTATTTCACCTCTGACCGTATGACCCCCTTCAGAATGTGTCATTAGATCTGACAGTTATATCTTGTCTGGGATACAGACGTACAGACATATCTGAAGTAGCAGCCTGTGGCTCTCTATCCCTAAGGCTTCACTTAAAACACATATTAAGGCCATTAAAAGCCAGCTGCTGTTCGACTTAACACTGCCTTGTGCGACACACTTTAGTTTGGGATTCGTGGAGACTTTGTCAGCTCACGCTCTGGGAGAATAAATGGTTTATTAGAGACATGATAATTGCAGATGAGTGGGACAGGTAAAGCGAGGGATGAGGTAAGCAGAGAGAGAGAGAGAGAGAGAGAGCGAGAGAGAGCGAGAGCGAGAGAGAGAGAGAGCGAGAGAGAGAGAGAGAGAGAGAGAGAGAGAGAGAGAGAGAGAGAGAGAGAGAGAGAGAGAGAGAGAGGAAATGTTCCAGGCTGTCCACCGAGAGATGTTGAGGAACGTGTTGGGGCCAGAGGGACAGGCATTTGATGCTTAATAAATCTCAAAAGGGTTCAAAATTCCTTATCGATAAAACATCAGTGCCGATTGTAAAAAAGTCATTTACAGCAATCAGAGTTACTTACAAGGTTTTCGATGGAGTTCTGGAATTCACTAATCTTCTTCAAGGTTTCATTGTCTCTCTTCACTTCATTGATGTACATAGCCAGGTCCTTCAGAGACAGAGATGCATTTTTTAACACCAGTCATCTGAACAACATCTACTATATCTTGCCTGAGTTAGAGCTACAATATAACCTTTTTCCCTATGCTCCCAAGCATTCTTCTGAATGAATAGAAAAATGTCATCAATGATCATATCCGGAATAACGTCACAAACGTGCACGTGCACGTGCACACACACACACACACACACACACACACACACACACACACACACACACACACACACACACACACACACACACACACACACACACACACACACACACACACACACACACACACACACACACACACACACACACACACACACACACACACACACCCACACACACACACCCACACACACACACACACACACACACACACACACACACCTGCATGGCCTCCAACGCCTCCTTGAGCTGCTGTCTCTCAGGTCGGTCAGTTGAATGACTCACCAGCTCCTGTAAGAGAATGTTACATTCCATCAGTGGAGCACACTATACACCAAAATACACCACAGACTCCACAAAACATTGACATAACTCAGTATGACAGCCACACACCGCGGAGAGACACAGATCAACTCCCTGTAAGTTACACTCATGTAACTTGTATGAACTCTCACTAAACATCGTCACCTCAAAATGTGTTTTACTGCATAAATACAGTGAATACTTTATGAGAAAATCTTTGCGTTTTTCAAAGAAATATGAATGCTGCTGCAAACAATGAGGGTTATTTTAGGCCAGTACACATCTATTCTCTTTGCCTCTCAGAGGCACGGCACTAGTGGAACATATGTACATACACAGCATGTGATCTTACAACTGACACATTCAGCTGGACTTCATGCTTCAGCAGTTTTTAGGAGCGTGGGGAGATAATATGAGAGTGATGGTGTAAGATGAGTCTGTTGGTGAGTTGAGGCCTGCTGGCTGCTTCATTGAAGACAGAATGATTTGCTACAGTATATTATGAGCTGTGTACTGTGTAATTCTGACAAAGACCAGATATGTCTTCATCACAGTGGAATCTGCAACACCCAGGTCATGAAGTTAAGATGCTAAGGCTTACACACACACACACACACACACACACACACACACACACACACACACACAGACAGCCACATCAGTTGAACGCCCTGAGGCCACAGCATATTAATCCTTTACCACAAAGCTATGGGAAGCAGTGAAAATGGCTGCATGTAATACGATTACAGCATGGCTGATTTGAACACAGTTTCTCTTCTCTTCAAGTCCTGCAGGCCATTCAGCCAGTCAGTCAGTCAGTCAGTCCAGTCTGAGTTGAAAAACCACTCACTGCAGTCCAACCATCGTCACCTGCCATGCATTCTGCTCACCTCTACTACTATCTACTATCTACCCACATCACCGTCTAAACCCACCTCATTCATTATTGAGCTGACTAGTTAATTCATTGTGTTTTGAATCAGACAGCCTGACCAGCTTGTTTTTACTAACGTGACTACTATGGGTTCCTGGAAGAAGGCTCCGTTGGGTCTCTGTGTGTACCGGCCACACAGTCTGCATGTTTAATCCATGTGGGTGGGCATAGGGACCCAGAGACACAGGGCCTTATAGAGGAATGGGATGAGGGGGAAACAGAGGGACACCAAGATGTGTACTGAGTGGGCACTCGAGGGAGATTGACCCTTAAAACCTCTCTGGGATAGGCGGGACACTTGCGTCCCACTTGGCCAATAGCCAGGGAAAATGTAGAGCGCCAAATTATAAAAAAAATGATATAAAATCAAACTTTCATTAAATCACACATATAAGATACCAAATTAAAGCTACACCCGTTGTGAATACAGCCAACATGTCAGATTTTAAAAAGGCTTTTGGGCGAAAGCATAAAACGCTATTATCTGATGATAGCACAACAGTAAACAAAGAGAGTGTAGCATATTTCAACCCTGCAGGCGCAACACAAAACGCAGAAATAAAATATAAATCATGCCTTACCATTGACGAATTTATTTTGTTGGCACTCCAATATGTCCCATAAAAACATCACAAATGGTCCTTTTGTTCTATTAATTCCGTCCATATATGTCCAAAATGTCCATTTATTTGGCGCATTTGATCCAGAAAAAAACAGCTTCCAATTTGTGCAACGTCACTACAAAATATCTCAAAAATTACCTCTAAACTTTGCCAAAACATTTCAAACTACTTTTGTAATACAACTTAAGGTATTTGTAAACGTTAATAATCGATCAAATTCAAGACAGGTCTATCTGTTTTCAATACAGGAGGTCAACAAACTAACGCTACTTTTCTAGTCTTGCGCAACTCTCAAACAGTACACATAACGTTACACTGATTCCAGATGGCCGTTCTTCTTCATTGCACAAAGGAATAACCTCAACCTATTTCCAAAGACTGGTGACATCCAGTGGAAGCGGTAGGAACTGCAAACAGGTTGATTAGAAATCTAGTATCCCAATGAAAACTCATTGAACAGACGGTGACCTCAAAAAAAAAAATCTGAATGGTTAGTCCTCGGGGTTTTGCCTGCTACATAAGTTCTGTGATACTCACAGATATGATTCAAACAGTTTTAGAAACTTCAGAGTGTTTTCTATCCAAATCTACTAATAATATGCATATCCTATATTCTGGGGATGAGTAGAACGAAGTTGAAATTGGGCATGCTATTTATCCAAAATTGAAAATGCTGCCCCCTATCCTAGAGAAGTTAAAACACCTAGCATATTCAACAACTATACCAAGAAAAACACCTGGCATATTCACCAGCTATACCAAGAAAAACACGTAGCATATTCAACAGCTATACCAAGAAAAAACACCTAGCATATTCAACAGCTATACCAAGAAAAACACCTAGCATATTCAACAGCTATACCAAGAAAAACACCTAGCATATTCAACAGCCAAGAAAATCTCATGATGTTCATATTGTCTTGAAAAATGTCTGGCTGGCACAAGTTGTTGTGTAAACCAGCAAAAAAAGAAATTTCCCTTTTTCAGGACCCTGTCTTTCAAACATAATTCGTAAAAATCCAAATAACTTCACAGATCTTCATTGTAAAGGGTTTAAACACTGTTTCCCATGCTTGTTCAATGAACCATAAACAATTAATGAACATGCACCTGTGGAACGGTCATTAAGACACTAACAGCTTACAGACGGTAGGCAATTAAGAGGCATTTCTATTGACTCTGAAAAACACCAAAAGAAAGAAACACAGGGTCCCTGCTCATCTGCGTGAACGTGCCTTAGGCATGCTGCAAGGAGTCATGAGGACTGCAGATGTGGCCAGGGCAATAAATTGCAATGTCCGTTCTGTGAGACGCCTAAAACAGCACTACAGGGAGACAGGACGGACAGCTGATCGTCCTCGCAGTGGCAGAACACGTGTAACAACACCTGCACAGGATCGGTACATCTGAACATCACACCTGCGGGACAGATACAGGATGGCAACAACAACTGCCCGAGTTACACCAGGAATGCACAATCCCTCCATCAGTGCTCAGACTGTTCGCAATAGGCTGAGAGAGGCTTGTAGGCCTGTTGTAAGGCAGGTCCTCACCAGACATCACCAGCAACAACGTCGCCTATGGGCACAAACCCACCGTCACTGGACCAGACAGGACTGGCAAAAAGTGCTCTTCACTGACGAGTCGCGGTTTTGTCTCACCAGGGGTGATGGTCGGATTTGTGTTTATCGTCAAAGGAATGAGCGTTACACCGATGCCTGTACTCTGGAGCAGGATCGATTTGGAGGTGAAGGGTCCGTCATGGTCTGGGGCGGTGTGTCACAGCATCATCGGACTGAGCTTGTTGTCATTGCAGGCAATTTCAACGCTGTGCGTTACAGGGAAGACATCCTCCCCCCTCATGTGGTACCCTTCCTGCAGGCTCATCCTGACATGACCCTCCAACATGACAATGCCACCAGCCATACTGCTCGTTCTGTGCATGATTTCCTGCAAAACAGGAATGTCAGCGTTCTGCCATTGGCAGCAAAGAGCCCGGATCTCAATCCCATTGAGCACATCTGGGACCTGTTGGATCGGAGGGTGAGAAATGTCCAGGATCTTGCAGGTGCATTGGTGGAAGAGTGGGGTAACATCTCACAGCAATAACTGGCAAATCTGGTGCCTATACCCAATAAGTGAGGAGGAGATGCACTGCAGTACTTAATGCAGCTGGTGGCCACACCATATTCTGACTGTTACTTTTGATTTTGACCCCCCCTTTGTTCAGGTACACATTATTCAATTTCTGTTAGTCACATGTCACATTTGCGATGCACCTTACCTTAAGTAGGAGGTGGTACTTGAGAACCCGCTGCATGGGCACTACCAGCAGGTCCTGGAGCTTGAACTTGCCCTCTTGCACCTTCATAGTGCACTCCTACAACAACAACAAGAAACATCATACATTTCACAGTTCATAACTACAGCAGCAGCCAAAGTGTACACATGCTGATACAAAAGTGTAATTTCAAACTATCACTACACCACTTTGCTACAGTTGTGCCTTCCGACAACAGTATCAACAGCTTATTAAAAGGTATCAAATCCCTGTCTGTCCTTACCCCTTAGTGAACATCTACATCAGGACATTCATACTGATATGGATATTCCTTTACTGTATGAGTAATAAAGAACACATTCGTCCCTCTGTCTGAATAATAGCCATAACAATCTCCTTTTTTATTAAGAAAAACAACAAGCCATACAGCTGCATTGTAATGCATTGAGGCAGACCATGAGCCATCGTAACCCAGTAGATGCTCAATGCTGTCTTCTGCTCTACACAAAGAAATGATTCACTGGGATTATCAGACCTGATGTCTATCTCTCTCACCTGAATGGATGACTCTGATCCTTATCCAATTTAAAAGCCACATTGCTCTGTGTGTGTGTGTGTGTGTGTGTGTGTGTGTGTGTGTGTGTGTGTGTGTGTGTGTGTGTGTGTGTGTGTGTGTGTGTGTGTGTGTGTGTGTGTGTGTGTGTGTGTGTGTGTGTGTGTGTGTGTGTGTGTGTGTGTGTGTGTGTGTGTGAGAGAGAGAGAGAGAGAGAGAACACTCTCACATACACACACAGTTAGAATGAGCAGGAAGAAACCACTACAATGTACCCAATTTCAAAGGTTTTAACCATCTCCCAGACCCAATCTCAGGCCTTCCCCCTATCCTGAACCCTAGTCTACCCTAATCCCCCTTCACCACAGAGATAGCCTTCTCCTATCATCAGTAACTACCCTTCCTCTATCATCACTTCTGACTTGGTTTGGGTCCAGTTTGCTACAGAGAAGTTACTATGTCCCTAACACAGACAGAGTTCTCTATGTCCTCTCTCTGATGCTCGCTTCCAGCCAGGGCATTTTAACATCCTGTAATATGTGTATTAACTGTAATATGTGTGTTTAGGGCTGACCGGGAAGTACATGTCCCTCAGAGGGCAGTTGGACACTGTACAGTACTGTTCTGTAGACTTCTGCTCCTCACAGTTAAGAGTGTTTCACTGTGTTAGGACATCTCCAGGCGTCCGTACTGGGACCTAGAGACCTGCCTTCTACTTACAGTGCATTCGGAAAGTATTCAGACCCCTTGACCCCAAAAAGTTAAATATTGTTTTCATCAGACCAGATAATCTTGTTTCTCATAGTCTGAGAGTCCTTTAGATGCCTTTTGGCAAACTACTTGATGTGCAAGTAGAAATACTGGTGTGCAAAAGAGCAGAAAAGTAAATAAAAACAATATGGGGATGAGGTAGGTAGATTGGGTGTGCTATTTACAGATGGGCTATGTACAGCTGCAGCGATCGGTTAGATGATCAGATAGCTGATGTTTAAAGTTAGTGAGGGAAATATACGTCTCCAGCTTCAGCGATTTTTGCAATTCGTTCGGGTCATTGGCAGCAGAGAACTGGAAGGAAAGGCGGCCAAAGGACGTGTTGGCTTTGGGGATGGCCAGTGAAATATACAGTGGGGCAAAAAAGTATTTAGTCAACCACCAATTGTGCACGTTCTCCCACTTAAAAAGATGAGAGAGGCCTGTAATTTTCATCATAGGTACACTTCAACTATGACAGACGAAATAAGAACAAAAAATCCAGAAAGTCACATTGTAGGATTTTTAATGAATTTATCTGCAAATTATGGTTGAAAATAAGTATTTGGTCACCTACAAACAAGCAAGATTTCTGTCTCTCACAGACCTGTAACTTCTTCTTGAAGAGGCTCCTCTGTCCTCCACTCATTACCTGTATTAATGGCACCTGTTTGAACTTGTTATCAGTATAAAAGACACCTGTCCACAACCTCAAACAGTCACACTCCAAACTCCGCTATGACCAAGACCAAAGAGCTGTCAAAGGACACCAGAAACAAAATTGTAGACCTGCACCAGGCTGGGAAGACTGAATCTGTAATAGGTAAGCAGCTTGATTTGAAGAAATCAACTGTGGGAGCAATTATTAGGAAATGGAAGACATACAAGACCACTGATAATCTCCCTCGATCTGGGGCTCCACGCAAGATCTCACCCCGTGGGGTCAAAATGATTACAAGAACGGTGAGCAAAAATTCCAGAACCACACGAGGGGACCTAGTGAATGACCTGCAGAGAGCTGGGACCAAAGCAACAAAGCCTACCATCAGTAACACACTACGCCGCCAGGGACTCAAATCCTGCAGTGCCAGACGTGTCCCCCTGCTTAAGCCAGTACATGTCCAGGCCCGTCTGAAGTTTGCTAGAGAGCATTTGGATGATCCAGAAGAAGATTGGGAGAATGTCATATGGTCAGATGAAACCAAAATAGAACTTTTGGTAAAAACTCAACTCATCGTGTTTGGAGGACAAAGAATGCTGAGTTGCATCCAAAGAACACCATACCTACTGTGAAGCATGGGGGTGGAAAGATCATGTTTGGGGCTGTTGTTCTGCAAAGGGACCAGGACGACTGATCCGTGTAAAGGAAAGAATGAATGGGGCCATATATCGTGAGATTTTGAGTGAAAACCTCCTTCCATCAGCAAGGGCATTGAAGATGAAACGTGGCTGGGTCTTTCAGCATGACAATGATCCCAAACACACCGCCCGGGCAATGAAGGAGTGGCTTCGTAAGAAGCATTTCAAGGTCCTGGAGTGGCCTAGCCAGTCTCCAGATCTCAACCCCATAGAAATTCTTTGGAGGGAGTTGAACGTCCGTGTTGCCCAGCAACAGCCCCAAAACATCACTGCTCTAGAGGAGATCTGCATGGAGGAATGGGCCAAAATACCAGCAACAGTGTGTGAAAACCTTGTGAAGACTTACAGAAAACGTTTGACCTCTGTCATTGCCAACAAAGGGTATATAACAAAGTATTGAGATAAACTTTTGTTATTGACCAAATACTTATTTTCCACCATAATTTGCAAATAAATTCATTAAAAATCCTACAATGTGATTTTCTGGATTTTTTTTCTCATTTTGTCTGTCATAGTTGAAGTGTACCTATGATGAAAATTACAGGCCTCTCTCATCTTTTTAAGTGGGAGAACTTGCACAATTGGTGGCTGACTAAATACTTTTTTGCCCCACTGTACTTGCTAGAGCGCGTGCTACGGGTGGGTGTTGTTATCGTGACCAGTGAGCCGAAGTCGAGGAGCGGTAGGATAGTCAGTTTTACAAGGGTATGTTTGGCTGCGTGAGTGAAGGAGGCTTTGTTGCGAAATAGGGAGCCGATTCTATATTTTATTTTGGATTGGAGATGTTTAATATGAGTCTGGACGGAGAGTTTACAGTCTAGCCAGACACCTAGGTATTTGTAGTTGTCCACATATTCTAAGTCAGAACTGTCCAGAGTAGTGATGCTAGTCGGGCGGGCGGGTGTGGGCAGAGAACGGTTGAAAAGCATTCATTTGATTTTACTAGCGTTTAAGAGCAGTTGGAGACCACGGAAGGAGTGTTGTATGGCATTGAAGCTTGTTTGGAGGTTAGTTAACACAGTTTCCAAGAAAGGGCCAGATGTATACAGAATGGTGTCGTCTGCGTAGAGGTGGATCAGGGAATCACCCGCAGCAAGAGTGACATCGTTGATATATACAGAGAAAAGAGTCGGCCCCCAGAATTGAACCCTGTGGTACCCCCATAAAGACTGCCAGAGGTCCGGACAACAGGCCCTCCGATTTGACACACTGAACACTGTCTGAGAAGTAGTCGGTGAACCAGGCGAGGCAGTCATTTGAGAAACCAAGGCAATTAGGTCTGCCAATAAGAATACGGTGATTGACAGAGTCGAAAGCCTTGGCCAGGTCGATGAAGACGGCTGCACAGTACTGTCTTTTATCGATGGCGTTTATGATATCGTTTAGTACCTTGAGCGTGGCAGAGATGCACCCGTGACCATCTCGGAATCCGGATTGCACAGCGGAGAAGGTATGGTGGGATTCGAAACGGTCAGTGATCTGTTTATTGACTTGGCTTTTGAAGACTTTAGAAAGGCAGGGCAGGATGGATATCGGTCTATAACCGTTCGGGTCTAGAGTGTCACCTCCTTTGAAGAGGGGGATGACCGCGGCAGCTTTTAGATTGATGAGGCAAAACATGTATTTAATCCATTTTAGAATAAGGCTGTAATGTAACAAAATGTGGAAAGGGGAATGCACTGTAAGCTACAGTACTAGAGCTGGGTCAACCAAGCAGCATGACTTGGCCAGCAGTGGGCCACGATTTGGGCTAGCTGGGGATTCCAGGTTTATCAGATCTTTCACTGCAGACCATTGCTGTTTGTCCAACTGCAGTACAGTAGCTTTAGATGGAAGCCAAACTATTATAGTAAGATGTCATGATTCAAAACACCATGGCTGGTTGTGAATCAACTTTGCGCCAATGTTGAGCAGATGCCAGATGGGTGGTAAGGGAGGGGGAGGGATATGTGTGTGTGTGTGTGTGTGTGGTTACTGTACCTCGACTTTCATCTTAACGTCCTCCCGCGTGGCGATGAGCTCATCCAGTATCTTCTGGGCATTCTCCATGTGGCTGCAGTACTGGCCGTAGATCAACAATCTGTATATCAACACATTACATCACTGTATTATTACTAGCACACACTGAGTGTACAAAACATTAGGAACACCTGCTCTTTCCATGACAGACTGACTGACCAGGTGAATCCAGGTGAAAGCTATGATCCCTTATTGATGTCACCTGTTAAATCCACGTCAATCAGTGTAGATGAAGGGGAGGAGACAGGTTAAAGAAGGATTGTTAAGCCTTAAGACAATTGAGACATGGATTGCATATGTGTGCCATTCAGAGCGTGAATGGACAAGACAAAATATTTAAGTGCCTTTGAACGGGGTATGGTAGTAGGTGCCAGGCACACCGGTTTGTGTCAAGAACTGCAACGCTGCTGGGTTTTTCACGTTCAACAATTTCCCATGTGTATCAAGAGCATTGGAGTCAACATGGGCCAGCATCCCTATGGAACAATTTCGACACTTTGTAGACCATGCCCTTAATAATTGAGGCTGTTCTGAGGGCAAAAGGGGGTGCATCTCAACATTAGGAAGGCGTTCTTAATATTTTGTACACTCAGTGTATATTCTATCATAGGGTTCCTGCAAAGGGTCCCCAATATCAAAGTACACAGATCATCATATAGCAATATGCTGTTGACTCTTAGGACCAGTTCATTACCCAATAACCCATTGGGCACTTGACACTAAGGAGGAGGAAGCCATACTAATAGCTTTATATTAAACATAATTACAACAGTATTAAACAGTTCAGTGGGTGACCCATTTGCCACCATAGGTGGCAGATGTAAAATGAACATATGAATAGATTTCATATGGACATGACTACTGTATATATGAATATATTGTATTAATAAGTAATACATTAACTCGAAACCCAGGGCAAATCTTTTGAAGAATACACGCCTCTACCCAATAAGTCATAATCATAGTATAACCACAGTACACTAATGAAAGATAGTGATTATAATAAATTGCTTTGAAGAGTTCTCAGGCAGAGAGCCTATTAATTTGAGCCAGTGAGGATATGAAGGGCACATTCACAACGGGCCCCTGACACAGATCACTTCATCTTGGAACTAGTTCAAAGTTATCTTGACTAGAGGATGGCACCACGCGTGGCACAGATTCCTCTCTCTTATTTTTCAAAGTAGGGCATTGTCACGACTGGCAGTGCCAAACCCCTCTGACGCTTTTGGCAAAGTCTCTTAATCTTCAACAGAGCCGAGTTTGCATTTCTAAAGTATAAGGATGTCTCTGACAGATCCTTGACAGAGACAAGAGCACTAGAGCACTACAGAGAGCTGGGAGATGTCTCCAAAACTCAGCAGGAGAGCAGGAGCACAGTACGGCAGAAAAAGCACATTTCTCTTAGAAAATCTCTTAAAACATAGTTGAGTTTCTTCTTCTTTCATTTCAATTACCACAATAATTCACTAAGCTTGTTAACATTTCACAACTCTTCGCTTAATCTTGAAGTTAGAGCATAAGTCACTAACAGAGTGTTTTGATAAGTCACTACCCCAGCTCTCATAAACTAAACTCATCTCCTTTTCTAAGCCTCTTACATGGACAAACCCACTAACTGAACACCTGCAGACTGCACAAACCCCATTACGATGCTTACCAATTGATATGACCTCTGCCTACTGTACATTCATAATATGACTAGATCCCCATCGGTAGGGATGAGTCCTCCAGTGGCCAACTATCCGGATGGCTCTCTCCATCCCTAAACTCCATTAATGACTGTCCTAGGCTGACCTCCACTGTGAAGCTCCCTGGCTGGGTCTGGTCCAAAGACAACGTGGTCTGGGGCTAACAAGGACCTGATTAGGGCCTGATCCACAGCCAGGGAGATCGCTCCTCTCCTTAAGGAGGGGAATTTGATTAAGATGAATGGCTGCCTTGCTCAATTATGAGCCAGGCAGGCAGCGTCAGTCAGATTCAGCAGCAGGCAGCAGCATACCGAGGGTACAGGGCAGGTGTCAGCCACGCGCTTTAATAACACGTGTCACACACTTAATTGAACATGAAGGTCTTATTGTACGAGGCCATTTCAGGAGCGGGATGTTTAAGATGGAGCGACTGGTGGGGAAAGTGATATTGTGATCAGATTATGAGGCAATGGATTAGACACCCACAGAGATTAGACTCAAGGTTTTGAATCCTTATCGATTGGTTATATTACAACATAGCAATATACAGGGTATATTTATATGTGACAATGGATAAAGGAAGAGCAAGTGAGATGACACGAACAAACATTCAGACAGAAAGAGCAGACAGAGATAAAAGAGAGAGAGACAGACAGAGAGCAGGAGAGATTGGGGGAAAAGATGGCATGAGAAAACAAGAGAAATAACAAGACAAAATAAGAGAAAGTGTAGGCTACATGAGAGAGAAAGAGCTCAGCTGGATGGGGTTAGGCAGTGTTCACAGAATGGTTCCATGTAGCCTGTGTAGTGTGTGTGCCTGAGGGCCCGCTTTCTGAAGCTCCTCCACCACCACTAAAAACACTCCAAAACCAGGCAGAAGTCTGTGGTGTTGACAGACAAGGACACAGGGAGGAGGTGAACAGGGGCCATCCTAACAGACCAATTTGTCCCCTGTTCAGTGACAGGCCTCAGCATGGGACACAGGGCCTGCTCTGATACTGACACAGCAGAGAGGACGTGTCACAGTGTTAATGCTAATACTTACAGACCCCTCTAATAACAGGCTTTCGTGTTCCTCCAGCTCTAAAGGAAAGTCTTTGTTCTCCTCCCAGAGACAACCAGTGGAACAAAGGGTATGATTACACACACACATGTACAAAGCCACATGTACACACACGTAAGCACACGCAGTGGAGTCAGACATAATTAACCCCTGAGACACTGACAAGCACAGCCTCCTCTCCTGATGTCTGGACACATCACACTGGGAGACTTGTGATGTTATGCTCCCCTAGGAACCAGCTATATCTCCTTCTATCACTCCTTCTGTCTTTCCCTTTGAAGTAATGTTTAATTCCTCTTCTCTCTCCCTCTCACAGTGTAGCGTGCTGGCTTCTTTCAGTCAAGAAGTAAATTGATTCTGTGAAACGTTACTCATATTGATTCTGTGAAATGTTACTTATAATGATTCTGTGAAACGTTACTCATAATGATTCTGTGAAACGTTACTCATAATGATTCTGTGAAACGTTACTCATAATGATTCTGTGAAACGTTACTCATATTGATTCTGTGAAACGTTACTCGTAATGATGCTGTGAAACGTTACTCATAATGATGCTGTGAAACGTTACGCGTAATGATTCTGTGAAACGTTACTCGTAATGATTCTGTGAAACGTTACTCATAATATGATTCTGTGAAACATTACTCATGAGCTGACCCTAAAACCTCACGTCATACAAAAGGAGTAGCGATACTGATCCAAGAGCAGGATGACTCACAGGACTGACTGGTAAAACAATAGGGGACACCACCATGAAAAACAAACCTCAACACCACAGAAACACCATTGACTGTACAGACGACTGGCCATGGAGCCAGTCCCATCATTACTGTACATGGCCTTTACATCTCTCTGAGCTACATAAACTATACTCTATATGCATCATTGGATTAAATGAATCTAATGAGAGTCCTGTTAACCAAACTGTGTTCTAATATCATGTGGAGTGGATGATGATGATGAGTCAATGTTAGGATTCTATATTAGAGACAGTCAACAGCATGGAACAAGTCCCCCTCTAGGATGCTAAAGCAGCACTCTGCCTATACGATGGCTTCTGCTAGGCCCTTGAGGAGCATGACATGTCATGTGGAAAAGGTGTTGAAGTGAATCGAAAAAAGTCCTGATTCACGTGGCTCGGGGTAGCGGCGTGCCTGTCAAGACATGTTCTAGCCCATATCTCCTACCGCGTTGTGACAACGGCAAGAGACAAACAGTCTAGGGGTGCATTCATATGCCCATAGTTCAGTACAGTTCAACACCATCATCCCGGAAATCCTAGACCCACTCCAATTCGCATACCGCCCCAACAGATCCACAGATGACATACTCTCAATTGCACTGCACACTGCCCTTTCCCACCTGGACAAAAATAACACTTATGTGAGAATGCTGTTCATTGAATACAGCTCAGCGTTAAACACTTGTTAGGAATTTTGTTAATAAATAGTTAAAACAAATTCTAGCTTTAGATGAAACTATAACAAATTGAACTCTGCATGCCTGGTGAAAAGAGATTTGTGTTGTGGGTCATAAAATAAGCAGAAAGGGTCGTTAAACTATGGTTGAACTGACCCAACTTAGCCCTGAGGTGTTTAGATAAGGCTGTGGGTAAAGGAATTATTTAATTCCACTAACACACTATAGTGCCCACAAAGCTCATCACTAAGCTAAGGATCCTGGGACTGAACACCTCCCTCTGCAACTGGATCCTGGACTTCCTGATGGGCCGCCCCCCAGGTGGTACAGGTAGGCAACAACACATCTGCCTCACTGATCCTCAACACGGGGGCCCCTCAGGGGTTCGTGCTCAGTCCCCTCCTGTACACCCTGTTCACCCACAACTGCGTGGCCAAGCACGACTCCAACACCATCATTAAGTTTGCTGACGACACAACGGTGGTAGGCCTGATCACTGACAACAATGAGACAGCCTATAGGGAGGAGGTCAGAGACCTGGCAGTGTGATGCCAGGACAACAACCTTTCCCTCAAAGTGACCAAGACAAAGGAGCTGATCTTGGACTACAGGAAAAGGAGGGCCGAACACGCCCCCATTCACATCGACAGGCTGTAGTGGATCGGGTCGAGAGCTTCAAGTTCCTTGGTGCCCACATCACCAACAAAATATCATGGTCCAAACACACCAAGACAGTCATGAAGAGGGCACGACAACACCTATTCAGTGCGTAGTCCATATGGTCCAGTACATCACTGGGGCCAAGCTTCCTGCCATCCAGGACCTCTATACTAGGCGGTGTCAGAGGAAGGCCACAAAAATTGTCAAAGACTCCAGTCACCCAAGTCATAGACTGTTCTCTCTGCTATCGCATGGCAAGCGGTACCGGAGCAAAATGCTCGACCAACCTGTCCCCCGCACATTGACTCTGTACCGGTACCCCGTGTATATAGCCTTGTTATTGTTTGTTTACTGTGTTCATTTTTTTTAACTTTAATTTATTTAGTAAATATTTTAAAAACTATTTTCTTAAAACGTCATTGTTGGTTAGTTAAGTAAGCATTTCACAGTAAGGTCTACACCTGTTGTATTCAGCACATGACAAATACAATTTAATCAAATTTGATTTGATTTCATGTAGTTTACAGAAGTTCATTCAGGAAGACTGGTCTGAAGGCTCGTTTAACTTCATCTATAACATAATTCACTTTGTTTCCAAATCTATGGGCATAGTGGTAATGAATAAAAATGTATCAGCACAGGGTTTCGTTTCTTCTACTCTTTTCTATTGGCCATGTGCGGAACGTCATTCACCTATTTACCTTGTAGACTATAAACTGGGCACAAAAATGCAATTCCCTCACGCAAGTGGGACCATTTTCAGACGCTCAAATTCTGGGAGTCATGAGCCCAGGCCTGTCCAGCCATGAGCTCCTCCAACTGTCTAATATTAATGTGCTTGACTCACCTCTGCAACTCCCAGACGACGGGGTCGAAGAGGTCGTTTCTCCCAAAGGGAGGAAAAAGTTCCAGAAATTGGCTTTGCCAGCAAGGGGGAAAACTCTAAGATGGCTGTCTCTGGGCTGTCTCTGTCTCTGCTGCAACGTTCACCGCGGCTACCTCCACCCGGGCCGCTCTTGCTGCCACAACCAACGACCCTGTATATCTTTAAAACCTCAGATAAGAGGCTACAGCGTATCCTTTCCATCGCAGAGTTTGTGGTAGCATTGAGCATTTGCCACAGTGTGTTGTGCTTACTGTTTCCCCCCAGGAGAAGAGATCTTGATAAATTACATAAATGAAGATTTGCTGCTGTGTTTAGCCGTCATCCCATGTTGATACATAATATTATTCCACTTCAGCTATCAGATCTAGTTTATCGCAAATGCTCCTTGTATGCATACTCCCAAGGCTATTCATGGGGTACACTCAACCATTTGTTAAACAATATGTTGTCTTGTGTCATAAAGTTTTTTTTTGCAGGGAGCGCACAGAGTTATTTCCAAATATGGCTATTGTCTGCAGGGACACGGGCACATGTGCTACTGGTAGTGGGTTACAGGTATAATTCATGACTATTCTATATTTATCTGACGATACTCATCGTTAGGCCTGCCGCCTACTCGTTGTCACTTAATTCTTAAGTTCTGCAAGCAATGAATATACATCATTATTTTAATATAGCTTTCATTGTAGTGGCTATCGTGCCTGCACAAATCAATCAAATGTCAGTGTCATATGTACAGGATAGACGTGGAGTAAGTTTCCCAGTTCAATGAATGACTTCACTCATCAGAGGTCTATGTATATTTTTGTCATGTCATATTGATCTAGCACACGTTTGCAGTCTAAGGTTTCTGTTTGGTTTCAGGTGTATAGCCCGCAGGCTTACCCTTTCCCCTTAACGTGTTGAACTGTTTTCGCTCCCTCACTATCACTCTCTTCTCTCTAATCATTATATTAAAATATATGGAACTCCATATAAAACTGGTGTGTCTTTCATGGTCGTGCCCTGCCTGGCTGTGAGAACTCCCGTGTATTGGTCTACACAGGCTGGTTGCTGCTGTTTACAGCTATATGATTGCATAGGAGCGGACTGGAATTAAGGTGAACCCAAAAGCAGCTTGTCAAACGGCCACACCGACACTACATTACCAGCAATCATGGATTGGTATCGTAGGAAAAAGAGGGCCGAATAGGCCCCCATTAACATCGACGGGGCTGTAGTTGAGCGGGTCGAGAGTTTCAAGTTCCTTGGTGTCCACATCACCAACAAACTCTCATGGTCCAAACACACCAAGACAATCGTGAAGATGGCACAAAAAAAAAACATTTCCCCTCAGGAAACTGAAAAGATTTGGCATGGGTCCCCAGATCCTCAAAAGGTTCTACAGCTGCACCATCGAGAGCATCCTGACCAGTTGCATCACCGCCTGGTATGGCAACTGCTCGGCATCTAACCGTAAGGCGCAACAGAGGGTAGGCCCAGTACATCACTGGGGCCAAGCTTCCTGCCATCCAGGACCTATATAATAGGCGGTGTCAGAGGAAAGCCCCTAAAATTGTCAGAGACTCCAGTCACCCAAGTCATAGACTGTTTTCTCTGCTACAGTACCACATGGCAAACGGTACCAGAGCGCCAAGTCTAGCACCAAAAATCTCCTTAACAGCTTCTACGCTGTTATTAGCTATGCATAGTCACTTCACCCCTACCTACATGTACAAATTACCTCAACTAACCTGTACCCCCGCACACTGACTCGGTACCAGTACCCCCTGTATATAGCCTCATTATTTTAATTTGATTGTGTTATTTTTTATAGTTTTATTTGGTAAATATATGGTAAACATATTGTTAACCAACTGTGCAGTTAAAAAAAGAGTTAAGATCATGTAAGTAAGCATTTCACGATAAGGTCTACACTTGTATTCGGCGTATGTGACAAATCAAGTTTGATTTGATTTGATTTATAATAATCAGAGACAACATGTTTCCTATAGTCTGTAAGCATATTCATTCATATTTTACATTATAAAGTTGGCTTACATGCATAATTGTAGCATTCTTCCTTCACAAGTAGTGCTTTGCCATTTCACAGTCATTTTATCAATTGAGTCTTCAGTGATTAAAAAAACCCTGAATACTTCATCCATGCTTTATGAGCTCAGTAGACCTAGGCCTTTAACTTTCAGTCCTCTAGGCATTTTCATTTCATTTGTATTTTATCTCGTCATAAACAAAATGTCTTCTGCAATAACTTGATATGTTAAGTCAGTCCTTGCAATCAGTTCTATCTCGAATAATGGTTATATTCTCCAGCCTACCAGCAGCAAACCAAGTAGCAAGGTGGTCATTAACATCTGGCGCCAAGGATCTTCCCTCAGAGACGTGGCCATTCCCCAAACTATTTAATAAAATGTCATATTGCATTCCATCTTTTTGTTCATTCAGTTAAGCCTGTACTCGATTGAACTAGAGAGGGTGCAAGAGAAAGGGAGAGAGAGAGGGAGAGCTATTTAGAGGGAAAGCGAGTCGGGAGTAAAGTCGGAAGATGGACGTAAAAAAAGGCATGTGGAGGAAACAACCCCTAAACTCCACAGTCGCTTAAGACTGAGCTCTTCTGTGGAAGGGAGGGACACTTTCCATCAGTGACATGTAAACTTTCTCTTTAAATTCCTCTCTCACTTCCGGACAGTGTTATCACCCCTGCTGCCGCTACACCAGCTCTCTCTTTATGGGAACGCTGCCATGCATGTTATTTCAGAGAAAACACAATTTGGAGTAACTGTTCCCCTGGCCTTCACCCCCACCTCTGTAGCGAGTCTGCATCCGCATCTGGCTGGAGCATCAGGCCAGAGAGGAAATCTCCTAGCAAAGCAGAAGTGACAGGCTGCAGAGAGAGGTAATATTGTCTGACACGTGGCATTGGGACCCCCTCACCTTCACTGAACACATTCAGCACACAGCAAATGGAAGGGAACACAGTGGGAGCCCTCTGGTACAACAGCTCTCTGCTGGTCTCTAAGTACATATTACAGGGTTATCAGGGGTGCGGATTACTCCGGAAATGAGTTTGGGGTTTGGGAAAGTGGCAAGCCCTCCTATGTAATGTATGGTGAACCAGCAGGGGAGCCTCTTATAAAAAAGTAGGCTGCCTTCCTTGAGCTGGGACGATAAAAACGAAAATGATCAACACCAACCAAACCGACCACTTATCTTGGTGATATCGTTCATTACAACAAATAACCTATAGGGTTCTACTAGAGAAATGTGAAGTTTGAAAATAATAATATGGTTGGTTGATTGTTGATGGGACGATTGACACCTACAACATTTAAATGAGTAGCAGTAATAGTTTAAAAAATAACGGGGGTGCACAATAATGTTAAGCTTATTGTTCAATCTATTGTTATCGTGATAATTCAGTCAATTTATCATGATAGGGATTTCCTCTAAAGTACATTCAAAACTGTCATCAAGTCTTAACACGTTTTAGAGAAGGTGCCATTAGCCACACTGACATTTTCAGCATGGCATTCACTAGACACAGCAATGACAACATGAGAAGCTTTTCATTCATTTTTCAAAGAGACGAAAAAGCTGGTGTATTGTTGCAAAGGTCAATGGGACTTACAAGCGGAGATAACAACATTAATTAAACGAAGCCGGGTCCTCAGAACCAATCGACGAGGGGCTTTGATGAGAATGGATCCACCTGAGTGGTGCCAAATCCCCTAGTCACTGGGCTCTGTTACTGGTTAAAGAGCCACCCATAATGAAACAACGGGAGATTGTCTGTCAATCATCTCCTGAATACCAAAGGCAGCTTTGCCCAAAACACCCCCCTGTTCCGCATTCAGCAGAATGTCACAGAAGGTAAATATTAACATTCCCTGTCGTTAACATCTTTCAATGCTCTGATGATGGGAAGGTGGGAGGAAATAGCTTTTTAGCGTATTGCAGTGCAGAGAAGTTCAACATTCTACAAGTCACAACTCTAATCCTACCCATCATAGTAATGTTAAAGCCTGAGTTGTAGTAGCATCAGCTGGCAGACCATGTGGTGGCACATGATTAGGCCACGGGCCATAACTAGGAGATGTGCAGTGACCTAAAAGCCCTTGCTTCGCTCTGGTTGTAGTGTAGTTGCGCAGTAGGTGTATTAAAGTCTATGGTACAGTAAGGGCTAAGCATGCTTTAGCCTAGCGAGAGAGAGAGTTGAAGAGACATAAGGACAGCTCAATCAGAGGGGGGACTTTGTGTTAGGGGAGGAGGTGAGGGAGAGATTGGGATAGAGAGTGTCGTCACGCTAGCTCTGTGTGGTGGGATGCAGCTCTCCAGTTCCTCCAAGCAGCCCTGCAACGAGCCAATTACCTACACAATCTGACAAACAAACTATGTAGCGCTGTTTGGAATGGGGAGATAGGACGCAAGCGTACACCCCCCCCCCCCCCTTACCGGTTATGTACTATAGTCAGATCACCATCCACAGTGTAAACACAAACATGCTCATCCACAGATTAACACAAGCATGCAATCACTCACACACAAATATATTTTACGAGGTTTGGCTCCAGCTCCATGTGAATCCTAAAATGAAGCTGAATCAGGACTAACATTCCTGGAGGGATGTCGTGGCTGTATCCTGTCATTACCAGACCAGGCCTATCATTACCAGACCAGGCCTATCATTACCATTACCCAAAGAGTAAAGTAGCACAGCACAGCGGGAAGCACATAACCACTCCAAACGCATGCAAATCATCACCCACAATACTGTACTGCAGCTGGGGTGTTCAACAGCTCTGACCGCCTTCTCTTCTATACACTAATGTGTTTTCATGAATCCCTAGTAGATTACAGGAATCCATTTCAACAGCCTACACAGATCGCAGAACATTTAGAGCGTGCTCTCTGAACTAGTAATTGTTTATTATCATTATAACAGTGTTACAGACCCAGTCAGCTCTTTGCTTATGTGAGTTTTAATTGATCCATTCTGTTTAACACTAATCAAATCAAATGTTATTTGTCACATGCGCCGAATACAACAGGTGTAGACCTTACAGTGAAATGCTTACTTACAAGCCCTTAACCAACAATGCAGATCTAAGAAAATAGTTAAAGAGCAGCAGTAAAATATCAATAGCGAGGCTATATACAGGGGGTACCGGTACAGAGTCAATGTGCGGGAGGCACCGGTGTCGATGTAATTGAGGTAATTATATACATGTAGGTAGAGTTATTAAAATGGATAATAACAGTGAGTAGCAGCAGCGTGGGGGGGGGGGGGGGGGGGGGGGCAAAGTCTGGTTAGCCAGTTGATTAGCTGTTCAGGAGTCTTATGGCTTGGGGGTAGAAGCTGTTTAGAAACCTCTTGGACATAGACTTGGTGCTCCGGTACTGCTTACCATGCGGAAGCAGAGAGAACAATTTATGACTAGGGTGGCTGGAGTCTTTGACAATTTTTAGGGCCTACCTCTGACGCCGCCTGGTATAGAGGTTCTGGATGGCAGGAAGCTTGGCCCCGGTGATGTACTGGGCCGTACGCACTACCCCCTGTAGTGCCTTCAGGTCGGAGGCCGAGCAGTTGCCATACCAGGCAGTGATGCAACCCGTCAGGATGCTCTCGATGGTGCAGCTGTAAAACCTTTTGAGGATCTGAGAACCCATGCCAAATATTTTCAGTCTCCTGAGGGGGAATAGGTTTTGTCGTGCCCTCTTCACAACTGTCTTGGTGTGCTCGGACCATATTAGTTTGTTGGTGATGTGGACACCAAGGAACTTGAAGCTCTCAACTTGCTCCACTACAGCCACGTTGATGAGAATGGGGGAGTGCTCGGTCCTCCTTTCCTGTATTCCACAATCATCTCCTTTGTCTTGATCATGTTGAGGGAGAGGTTGTTGTCCTTGCACCACACGATCAGGTCTCATCATTGTTGGTGATCAGGCCTACTGCCGTTGTGTCATCAGCAAACTTAATTATGGTGTTGGAGTCGTGCCTGGCCGTGCAGTCATGAGTGAACAGGGAGTACAGGAGGGGACTGAGCACGTGTTGAGGATCAGCATGGCGGATGTGTTGTTACCTACCCTTACCACCTGGTGGGGGCCCGTCATGAAGTCCAGGATCCAGTTGCAGAGGGAGGTGTTTAGTCCCAGGGTCCTTAGCTTAGTGATGAGCTTTGAGGGCACTATGGTGTTGAACGCTGAGCTGTAGTCAATGAATAGCATTCTCACATAGGTGTTCCTTCTGTCCAGGTGGGAAAGGGCAGTGTGGAGTGCAATGGAGATTGCATCATCTGTGGATCTGTTGGTGTAGTATGCAAATTGGAGTGGGTCTAGGGTTTCTGGGATAATGTTGTTGATATGGGGCCTCCCGGGTGGCGCAGTGGTCTACGGCACTGCATCGCAGCGCTAGCTGTGCCACCAGAGACTCTGGGTTCGCGCCCAGGCTCTGTCGCAGCCGGCTGCGCCCGGGAGGTCCGTGGGGCGACGCATAATTGGCCTAGTGTCGTCCGGGTTAGGGAGGGTTTGGCCGGTAGGGATATCCTTGTCTCATCGCGCACTAGCGACTCCTGTGGCGGGCCGGGCGCAGTGTGCACTAACCAAGGTAGCTAGGTGCACAGTGTTTCCTCCGACACATTGGTGCGGCTGGCTTCCGGGTTGGAGGCGCGCTGTGTTAAGAAGCAGTGCGCCTTGGTTGGGTTGTGTTTCGGAGGACGCATGGCTTTCGACCTTCGTCTCTCCCGAGCCCGTACGGGAGTTGTAGCGATGAGACAAGATAGTAATTAGTAACAATTGGATACCACAAAATTGGGGAGAAAAGGGGGGTAAAATAAAAAATAAAAATGTTGTTGATATGAGCCATGACCAGCCTTTCAAAGCATTTCATGGCTACAGACGTGAGTGCTACGGGTCGGTAGTCATTTAGGCAGGTTACCTTAGTGTTCTTGAGCACAGGGACTATGGTGGTCTGCTTGAAACATGTTGGTTTTAAAGACTCAGACAGGGAGAGGTTGAAAATGTCAGTGAAGATACTTGCCAGTTGGTCAGCGCATGTTCTGAGTACACGTCCTGGTAATCCGTCTGCCCCAGAAGCCTTCTTAATGTTGACCTGTTTAAAGGTCTTACTCACATCGGCTGCGGAGAGTGTGATCACACTGTCGTCCGGAACAGCTGATGCTCTCATGCATGTTTCAGTGTTACTTGCCTCAAAGCGAGTATATAAGATATTTAGCTCGTCTGGTAGGCTTGTGTCACTGGGCAGCTTTCTGCTGTGCTTCCCTTCGTAGTCTGTAATAGTTTGCAAGCCCTGCCACATCCGATGAGCGTCGGAGCAGTTTAGTACGATTCGATCTTAGTCCTATATTGATGCTTTGCCTGTTTGATGGTTCGTCAGAAGGCATAGCATGATTTCTTATAAGCTTCTGGGTTAGAGTCCCGCTCCTTGAAAGCGGCAGCTCAACCCTTTAGCTCAGTGAGTATGTTTCCGGTAATCCATGGCTTCTGGTTGGGGTATGTACGTACAGTCACTGTGGGGACAACGTCCTCAACGCACTTATTGATAAAGCCAGTGACTGATGTGGTGTACTCCTCAAAGCCATCGGAAGAACTCCAGAACATATTTGAGTTTATACTAGCAAAACAGTCCTGTAGTTGAGCATCTGCTTCATCTGACCACTTTTTTATAGAAAGAGTCACTGGTTAATTTTTGCTTGTAAGCAGGAATCAGGAGGATAGAGTTATGGTCACATTTGCCAAATGGAGGGTTGAGGGAGAGCTTTGTACGCGTTTCTGTGTGTGGAGTAAAGGTGATCTAGAATTGTTTTCCCTTTGGTTGCACATTTACCATGCTGATAGAAATGAGGTAAAACTGATTTAAGTTTCCCTGCATTAAAGTCCCCGGCCACTAGGAGCGCCACCTCTGGATGAGCGTTTCCCTGTTTGCTTATAGCGGAATACAGCTCATTGAGTGAGGTTTTAGTGCCAGCCTCGGTATGTGGTGGTATGTAGACAGCTACGAAAATACAAAATACAGATTAAAACTCTCTGATAGTGTGGTCTAAAGCTTATCATGAGATACTCTACCTCAGGCGAGCAAAACCCTGAGACTTTCTTAAATATCGTGCACCAGCTATTGTTTACAAATATGTATAGGGCCCCGCCCCGTTTCTTACCAGAGACTGCTGTTCTGTCCTGCCGATAGAGCGCATAACCCACCAGCTGTATGTTCCTAATGTCGTCGTTCAGTCACGACTCAGTGAAACACAAGATATTACCGTTTTTAAAGTCTCGTTGGTAGGATATACGTGCTTTCAGTTCGTCCCATTTATTTTCCAGCGATTGAACGTTAGTTAGCAGAACGGAGGGCAAGGGCAGATTATCCACTCGTCACCTGATCCTCACAAGGCATCCTGATCTCTTTCTGCGAAACCTACGTTTCCTTTTCCAGCGAATCACGGGGATCTGGGCTTGGTCGGGTGTCCGTAGTATATATCCCTGGCGTCCGACTCATTGAAGAAGAACTCCTCATCTAGTTTGAGGTGAGTAATCCCAGTTGTGATGTTCAGAAGCTATTTTCGGTCATAAGAGACGGTAGCAGCAACATAATGTACTAAACAAGTCACGAACGTGAAAAAACTAACAAAATAGTATGGTTGGTTAAGAGCCGATAAGACGGTAGCCCTACCCTCCGGCGTCATCTTTAATAATCCCATCTATCCTCTGCGTTATCCTGAAATCCTGCATCTAAATCCAACTGCATGCACACAGGGCCACACACGGAATACTATCTCAAACATGCACGCACACATACACACAGCTCCCGAGGTCACTAACCTTTCCTTGAAGTCTACGAAGATCTTCCCCAGACCGTTGCCTCCGCTCACCATGTTGAGGTCGATGGCCCTCAGCAGAGCAAAGTGGACTTTAATCACATCCTGTATGGGGTACAGCACAACCATAGTCAGCATGGGTCACACTAACACGTCATCTCCATCGCCTCCATCAGCTCCACACTGACACTACGATTACACTCATCAGCACTCACCTCGAGATTTACAAAGATGGACTCCATGTCTGGTGGACTGAGAACTTGCTTCAAAGGGATCATATAATTCTGTAGAATAGCAAAACAGTACAATTGAGAAGTTAAACGAACTTGCATGGCAATATACAGTAGGCCTAAAGTACAAACATCATTGACTGAACCTGTTGACGTTGTAAACAAATCGGTAGCAGTGTTAAGTTGTATATTAAAAAGCAGTTCAATCCAATAGCATGTGCTGGGGGCGCCCAGGAAAATCGATCATAAAATAGGTTTCACTATAATGTGTTGCTGCTCGGTGTTAGTAGCTTAATCATTATCTTGTATACACGTGTACCCATTTGTTTGAAGTGCCCATGAAGTGCTGTGAGTACCAACCACTGATTATGTTCACTGGCACAAACCTTCCCTGTTGTTTGAGTAATGTTATTGTATGCTTGTCACATTACATAATCTTAATGATAACAAATAGATCCATTAAAATGTAATGAAGATATGATGGCTTTATTAACCTCAACTCAATCAAGCCCAAACGACTCCTCTGATGATAAGAAGGTGATTCTGGTTTAATTGCATGTTTGTCTGGCTCAGCAAACACAAACACACCCTTAGTCTAATGGATCCAGTGGAGTGGATCATGTCTAACTGTCCATCAAATTGAGAATAATCTATTTTTCATCATGGAGAAGCTGCTGTTTTACCACTGACATCATTTACAACCCTAGGTGAATTGTGTGTGCGTGTGTGTCTGTGTCTGTTTACACATAGAGCCCTGGAGATCAGTCTCTTCCCATGGGACTGTGCCAATAATAAGCCTATCGATCTGCTCCACAGACATTTGTCCTCTCCAATGAACCTGCCAATAGCTGACATTTCCACACCGCTCCCTGCCTGAGGCCTGACACAGGAGACGTGACAAAACACACCTACCCTAGCAGCGAGCTACATTCAACACTGTCAGCCAGCCACCCACTGCACACACACACATACGTAGATACATGTACGTACATAAACGGAAGTACACACACACACACATACACTTTTCCGTAGCTAAGTCCCTCACCCACCTTCTCAATGTCCTCCAGCGTCTTGTAGTATTTGGCCTCAGTCTCCTGGATCTCCACTAAGCAGCAGTTTCTCTTGTCGTCTTCTGTCATGCCCATTTTCTGTGGAGGTAATTAACGACAGGAAAAGTGATGCTGTGATGTCATTATGTCATTACACGTCCCTGACAAGGCTGTTCATGTGTCTGATTGTCAAATGATGTGTGTCAAACATGTTATTTAGACATGCAAGGTCATTATTACCAATCATATGGCTTGATGTATGTTATAAAACTGTACTGTATAAATACTGTACACGCTGCTTATTTGTACTATTTTCTACGTTGTAGACATCAAAACTATGAAATAACCAGTGATGTAAAGTACTTAAGTAAAAAATACGTAAGTAGTTTTTGGGGATATCTGTACTTTACTTTTTATATTTTTGACAACTTTTACTTTACAACATTCCAAAAGAAAATATTGTACTCTTTACTCCATAAATTTTCCCTGACAACCCAAAGTACTTGTTACATGTTGAATGCTTAGCAAGAGAGGAAAATTTAGAAATTCACACACTTATCAAGAGAACACATGGTCATCCCTGCTGCCTATAGTGTGGAAGACTCACTAAACAGAAATGTATCTTTTGTAAATAATGTCTGAGTGTTAGAGCGTGACCCTGGCCTTCCATACATTTTAAAAACAAGAAAATGGTTTTGCTTAATATAAGGAATTTGAAATTATTTATACATTTACTTTTGATACTTAAGTACATTTTAAACCAAATACTTTAAAACTTTCACTCAAGTAGTATTTTACTGGGTGACTTTCACTTTTACTTTCTATACTTTCTATGAGTAACTTTCTATTAAGGTATCTATACTTTTACTCAAGTATGACAATTGGGTACTTTTTCTACCACTGGAAATAACACATATGGAATTATGTAGTAAGCAAAAAAGTGTTAAACAAATCTAAATAGATGTTATATTTGAGTTTCTTCAAAGTACCCTTTGCCTTGATGACAGCTTTGTACACTTTTGGCATTCTCTCAACCAGCTTCATGAGGTAGTCACCTGGAATGCATTTCAATTAAAAGGTGTGCCTTGTTAAAAGTTAATTTGTGGAATTTATTTCCCTCTTAATGCGTTTGAGCCAATCAGTTGTGTTGTGACAAGGTATGGGTGGTATTCAGAAGAGCCCTATTTGGTAAAAGACCAAGTCCATATTATTCCAGGAACAGCTCAAATAAGCAAAGAGAAATGACAGTCCATCATTACTTTAAGACATGCAGGTCAGCCAATGCGGAAAATGTCAAGAACTTTGAAAGTTTCCTCATGTGCAGTCGCAAAAACTATCAAGCACTACAATGAAACTGGCTCTCATGAGAACCGCCACAGGAAAGGAAGACCCAGCGTTACCTCTGCTGCAGAAGATAAGTTCATTAGAGTTAACTGCACCTCAGATTGCAGCCCAAATAAATGCTTCTATAAATAGAGTTCAAGTAACAGACACATCTCAACATCAACTGTTCAGAGGAGACTGTGTGAATTAGGCCTTCATGGTCGAATTGCTGCAAAGAAAACACTACTAAAGGACACCAATAATAAGAAGAGACTTGCTTGGGCCAAGAAACACGAGCAATGGACATTAGACCAGTGGAAATCTGTCCTTTGGTTTGATGAGTCCAAATTTGAGATTGTTGGTTCCAACTGCCGTGTCTTTGTGAGACGCAGAATAGGTGAACGTATAATCTCAGCATGTGTTGTTTCCACCGTGATGCATGGAGGAGGAGGTGTGATGGTGCTTTGCTGGTGACACTGTCTGTGATTTATTTAGAATTCAAGGCACACTTAACCAGCATGGCTACCACAGCATTCTGCAGCAATACACCATACCATCTGGTTTGCACGTAGTGGGACTAGCATTTGTTTTTCAACAGGACAATGACCCAAAACACCTCCGGCCTGTGTAAGGGCTATTTAGCCAAGTGCTATTTGGCCAAGTGTGGAGTGCTGCATCAGATGGCCTGGCCTACACAATCACCCGACCTTAACCCAATTGAGATGGTTTGGGATGAGTTGGACCACAGAGTGAAGGAAAAGCAGCCAACAAGTGCTCAGCATATGTGGGAACTCCTTCAAGACTGTTGGAAAAGCATTCCAGGTGAAGCTAGTTGAAAGAACGCCAAGAGTGTGCAAAGCTGTCATCAAGGCTAAGGGTGGCTATTTTGAAAAATCTCTCATTTAAATATATATTTTATTTATAACTTTGAGTTACATTCATCAATGTAAAGTACCCGATGCCAATAGGGAGCTGTGACTGTCAACATTACCAGACAGGGGGATTCCAGAACAGCGTCCAGCTACACCCAGAGGCCCTGCAGCACTGCATCCAAACCACTCAATGGGAATTTGATGAGCACTTTTAATGAACTGAGCCCAATTCTCACTCATCACTCCAACATGACGCAATAGAATATGATACTTTTGATTAACTGTAATTGCTGGGACCCGGTCCGTGTAACGCAAGCCGATTGGCCGTGTTGTGGGAAGCGGTGACATAAACGCTGGAACTGGGGGATTTATACGAGTTGAGTGCCGGCTGGCTTGCTCATGGGCAAGTGCTAATGAACATCTGTGTCTGCAGCTCTGTATCTTCGGTAACATCTGGGGCCAGTGCAGAGCAGAGCGGTGCTGGGGAGGGTGGACCAGCCAAGGCAAACACCCCGCCCACCGCATCCAGATTCATTTAGAAGTGCAAACAGGCCCGCCATTAGAGAGGGGGATATGATGATGACAGGGAAAACAAACAGAGGGAGGCCAGTATCTCATGGGGCCTACGGCTGGGGGGGGGGGGGGGGGGTCAGTGCAATGCAAACGGGTGAAAAAAATACCATCTGCGACTGTAACTGTTGGATAAAACGACCCTGCCAAAACCTCTGACATCTCCGTCATAATTGTCTGGGTGGCTGCGGCTGTCAGCAGTCTTGGTTGTTGTGTTGAGAGGACTATTCATTCTAATGTGTCCTCTGGAATAGAACTGAAGGTTTATAAGCAGTTCTGATAATACAACAGGGGGATAATCAAGTCAAACCAGAGTCAATTAGACTCAGAGGCCCAGATCCAGTTGGGTATCAGAAGACAATCAGGCGTGTTGGAGAGCACAGCTACAGAACTGACATAGGAACTGATGAAGGCTGTATTGGGGTTTGATCTTGCTGCTTTTGATGATGTCATACAGTGGCAATGTCATGGTGTTGATGGTGATATGTTGATGTCATGGTGAGTCACACACACAAGGGCAGATGGGGATTCCCTTGACCAGCGCTGTAGGCCATTGATCTAATGGCGTGGTCATCTGAGAGGAAGGGTGTTGTGGGGACATGTCAGACTGATGAACAGAGCTGGATGACAGAACGGTGAGTCAGGGCACTTACCTGCATGTATCTGATCTGCAGCGTAAGGAATGGAAAAACATAAGAGGTGAGCAGAGCAGAACAGAACACACACCGACGGATAGAGAGCATCAGAGAGGACACACACACACACACGTACCCAGATAGAGAGACAAGCAGAGAATTACACAAACACAAATCTCTTACCATGGGTTGTCGAACTTCCACCTTGATGATGTCCTCGTAGATGTCATCTCCATCGTCCTCACAGGGAACACAGTCGTAGATGTCATCCTCCCCCACGTCATGCTCACTGGGGAACACACACACACACGGTCAGTTATCCAATTGCAATTTCCTCTGAAAGGGTGATTACGAGACTTAAGACTGAAGGTTAACCACAACATTGAGATCAGATTAGGCACTTAACACTTCGCTGAGCGCTAAACTAACTGTAGGTTCCCATTAGCCGTCATCAGCAGGGCTGAGGAGTCAGGAAGTCAGGCCACAGTGATGATCTATGTCATTTCCATTCCGCTTCACAACCACTCCACAAACATGTCTCTCTGATGTACGACGCCCATTACTAACAGAAGTTGAGGGTCGGCCCAGTAGATAACAATGTAGTGAGATCCCATTAAGAGCTGCAGCAGTACAGAGTTGAAAAGCATTTCTGTGTACTTACTATGGGTGGAGTTGTGCACATGTGTATGTTTATCTGTGTATCTGTGTGTGTGTGTACTCATGTAAGTGTGAAACAGGAACCCAGTGCCCTCCCTGACAGTTCAGTGTACATCCAAGATTGGAGGCAAGATCAATTCAGCACCAGGAGCCTTGAATCCATGTGTGCCTCCTCACCCCACTGACAGCCACAGCAGCATCCATCAGCCCACACCCAGCCATCCTCCTCTGGGTCACACATGGCCCCGTCTCAGCCTGGACCGTATTAAACCAGCCTGACAACCATAAGAGATGTCTTTCCCTATCCGTGACTAAGCCACCTGTTACATTCTGTTGTGGTTCTATGGTTTCATGGTCGTGACGGTCTCCACCAGCACAGGCATACGGCTCACCTTAGACCACCACAGAGAGCTCCCTCTGCCCCCGCCCCCTCTCTCGCTCTCTCTCTCTCCCTCTCCTCTCTTCTGCTCAGGCCACAACTAAAGCTTCTGTCGAACATCAAAACACCATTCTATGCTAATTCTCGCTACCAGAAAAAACGGAAATCCTGAAAGGCTCCAAGTTGTTTGTTCCCTTCAGTCATTTTCTGAGGACTAAAGAAAACACAAAGCAAAGTGAATTGAACGCCTGCTCCAGGCATTGTAAGAATGTAGTTGTTTGACAGCGTAACCCGAGGGAATAAAAGGCAGTGGTCTAATGAACGTATTTTTCTATTGAAACTCATTAGTTCCACAACAATTCTGGAGTTTTCTACCTACTATACTATAAAATACTGAGACCTGGAGGCCATGGGAAACTGGGGAAACGGTTTCTTTTGGTTTTCTTTTGGCACCACACTGACTGAATGACCTTTAATTAGCAGAGATGCCAGCAGTGCACAGGCTCTGACTGTGATGTGTGTGTGTGTGTGTGTGTGTGTGTGTGTGTGTGTGTGTGTGTGTGTGTGTGTGTGTGTGTGTGTGTGTGTGTGTGTGTGTGTGTGTGCGTGCGTGCGTGCGTGCGTGCGTGCGTGCGTGTTTGTTTTGTTTATTAGGATACCCATTAGCTACTGCACATGCAGCAGCTACTCTTCCTGGGGTCCACATAAAACATACACAACAAAGTACAGAACAGTTGTAGACAAGGACAATTAGAAATTAAAATAACAGCTAAACATTAGGCTATAATCCCATATTGATGTCACTTGTTAAATCCAGTGTAGATGAAGGGGAGGAGACAGGTTAAAGAAGGATTGTTAAGCCTTGAGACTGAGACATCAGCTGAGCAGTCTGACATATTTATCACATTTTTGTTGCATCTTTTCTTTGAACCAAAGAATTGTTCAATTCATCATCGATCCAGGGAGCTCTAATAGTTCTCACAAGTGCATGTTCGTCAACAACCGGCAGGGATCATTTTACAAATACTCAAAGTGCTGCATCTGGATTCTCCTCCTTATACACATCAGACCAACATAAACTCGGCAAAAAAAAGAAACGTCCTCTCACTGTCAGCTGCGTTTATTTTCAGCAAACTTAACATGTATAAATATTTGTATGAACATAACAAGATTCGACAACTGAGACATAAACTGAACTAGTTCCACAGACATGTGACGAACAGAAATGGAATAATGTGTCCCTGAACAAAGGGGGGTCAAAATCAAAAGTAACAGTCAGTATCTGGTGTGGCCACCAGCTGCATTAAGTACTGCAGTGCATCTCCTCCTCATGGACTGCACCAGATTTGCCAGTTCTTGCTGTGAGATGTTACCCCACTTTTCCACCAAGGCAAGTTCCCGGACATTTCTGGGGGGAATGACCCTAGCCCTCACCCTCCGATCCAACATGTCCCAGACGTGCTCAATGGGATTGAGATCCGGGCTCTTCGCTGGACATGGCAGAACACTGACATTCCTGTCTTGCAGGAAATCACGCACAGAACGAGCAACTTCCACCTTGATGATGTCCTCGTAGATGTCATCTCCATCGTCTTCACAGGGAACACAGTCGTAGATGTCATCCTCCCCCACGTCATGCTCACTGGGGAACACACACACACAGTCAGCCACCTCCAAATCGATCCCGCTCCAGAGTACAGGCATCGGTGTAACGCCCATTCCTTCGATGATAAACGCAATTCCGACCATCACCCCTGGTGAGACAAAACAGCGACTCGTCAGTGAATAGCACTTTTTGCCAGTCCTGTCTGGTCCAGCGAGTTTGTGCCCATAGGTGACGATGTTGCCGGTGATGTCTGGTGAGGACCTGCCTTACAACAGGCCTAGAAGCCCTCAGTCCAGCCTCTCTCAGCCTATTGCAGACAGTCTGAGCACTGATGGAGGGATTGTGCATTCCTGGTGTAACTCGGGCAGTTGTTGTTGCCATCCTGTACCTGTCCCGCAGGTCTGATTTTCGGATGTACCAATCGTGTGCAGATGTTGTTACACGTGGTCTGCCACTACGAGGACGATCAGCTGTCCGTCCTGTCTCCATGTAGCGCTGTCTTAGGCGTCTGACAGTATGGACATTGCAATTTATTGCCCCGGCCACATCTGCAGTCTCCATGCCTCCTTGCAGCATGCTCAAGGCATGTTCTCGCAGATGAGCAGGGACCCTGGGCATCTTTCTTTTGGTGTTTTTCAGAGTCAGTAGAAAGGCATCTTTAGTGTCCTAAGTTTTCATAACTGTGACCTTAATTGCCTACCGTCTGTAAGCTGTTAGTGTCTTAACAACCGTTCCACAGGTGCATGTTCATTAATTGTTTATGGTTCATCGAACAAGCATGGAAAGCAGTGTTTAAACCCTTTACAATGAAGATCTGTGAAGTTATTTTCATTTTTAAGAATTATCATTGAATGACCGGGTCCTGAAAAAGGGACGTTTCTTTTTTTGCTGAGTTTACATTTTTGTTACATCTTCATCAAAAGAGTCCTAAGAAAACATTTTGTATGATCTCTTATAAATAACTTTAGGGCCTGCCTTTGGTACTTTGGCTTTCCTTGTTTTGGGCACAATTTTATGGTCCCTACAGCCAATGTGAACTGACATTGCTGTGGAGCAAAGCTTTGCAGCATTAGTGACGATATGATCAATACAAGTGGATGTGACAGATCCAACACTATTTGCATACACTGTAGTTGGTTGAGTGACAACCTGGGTCATGCACCAGGCATTCGTCACAGTAAGAAGCTTCTTCTTGAGAGGACAACTAGGTGATAACCAGTCAACGTTCAGGACACCAAGAAAATACATTTATCTGTTAGCATCAGAGACCTTGTCTAACATCACACATGTATTCTCCAGATACTGACAGTTTGCACTATAGCAGCCCCCTAAAAGAAGAGGCTTCAGATGAGGCAAGTGAACCTGCAACCACAGCACTTCTACTTAATTTGTCATGAGATCCTCCCTGAGCGTTACAGGAATATGGCTCTGAATATATAGAGGAACACATCCTCCATAGACATTTCTGTCTTTTCTATAGATGTTATATGCATGTATTCCTACTATATCATCAAAGGTCCTGTCTAAGTGAGTCTCAGAAAGGGATTAGTAAATTAGCAAATTACTAATCTCATGAACTCTGTTTCTGAGGCTCCATATATTGACATGAACTAATTTGAACCCTTTCCTGGGTGGCTTATCTAAAACTGAAATCATATTGATAATAGATTGTATTTCTAATAATTATATTTCTTATAATAACAAAGATTTTGGGGGATTTTTTTATCAGATTATGTTCAGTACATGCCTTATCTGGTTTAGCTCAGCTGCAGCAGGATGCTCTATTTTTCATGCCACTTCTGGATAGTTGTCTTGTTGCAAAGTTGGTCTCAATGGTACAGGGGTGTCGGCATGGGGGGTAATGGCGAGGGGGATGCTGTCATGTCAGCATGGGGGTAATGGCGTGGGGGGATGCTGTCATGTCATCATGGGAGGTAATGGCGTGGGCGGATGCTGTCATGTCAGCATGGGGGTAATGGCGTGGGGGGATGCTGTCATGTCAGCATGGGGGTAATGGCGTGAGGGGGATGCTGTCATGTCAGCATGGGGGTAAATGGCGTGGGGGGATGCTGTCATGTCAGCATGGGGGTAATGGCGTGAGGGGGATGCTGTCATGTCAGTATGGGGGAAATGGCGTGAGGGGGATGCTGTCATGTCAGCATGGGAGGTAATGGCGTGGGGGGATGCTGTCATTTCAGCATGGGGGTAATGGCGTGGGGGATGCTGTCATGTCGGCATGGGGGTAATCGCGTGGGGGGATGCTGTCATGTCAGCATGGGAGGTAATGGGTTGGGGGGGGGTGCTCTCTTGGTGGAGTACTGGTCTCTCTTGGTGGAGTACTGGTTTCTCTTGGTAGAGTACTGGTCCCTCTTGGTGGAGTTCTGGGCTCTCTTGGTGGAGTACTGGTCTCTCTTGGTGGAGTACTGGTCTCTCTTGGTGGAGTACTGGTCTCTCTTGGTGGAGTACTGGTCCCTCTTGGTGGAGTTCTGGTCCCTCTTGGTGGAGTTCTGGTCTCTCTTGGTGGAGTACTGGTCTCTCTTGGTGGAGTACTGGTCTCTCTTGGTGGAGTACTGGTCTCTCTTGGTGGAGTACTGGTCTCTCTTGGTGGAGTACTGGTCTCTCTTGGTGGAGTACTGGTCTCTCTTGGTGGAGTACTGGTCTCTCTTGGTGGAGTACTGGTCTCTCTTGGTGGAGTACTGGTCTCTCTTGGTGGAGTACTGGTCTCTCTTGGTGGAGTACTGGTCTCTCTTGGTGGAGTACTGGACTCTCTTGGTGGAGTACTGGACTCTCTAGATGGAGTACTGGTTTCTCTTGGTGTACTGGTTTATCTTGGTGGAGTACTGGTCTTTCTTGGTGGAGTACTGGTTTATCTTGGTGGAGTACTGGGCTCTCTTGGTGAAGTACTAGTCTCTCTGGGTGAGGTGATGGTCTCTCTGGGTGGATTACTGGCTTCTCCGGGTGGATTGCTGGCTTCTCAAGTTCTCAAGGGTGGAGCCTGGACTCTCCGGGCGGAGTTCTGGGTTCTCTGGCTGGAGTGCTGGGCTCTCGGATGGAGTGCTGGGCTCTCGGATAGAGTGCTGGGCTCTCGGATAGAGTGCTGGGCTCTCGGATAGAGTGCTGGGCTCTCGGGGTGGAGTGCTGGGCTCTCGGGGTGGAGTGCTGGGCTCTCGGGGTGGAGTGCTGGGCTCTCGGGGTGGAGTGCTGGGCTCTCGGGGTGGAGTGCTGGGCTCTCGGGGTAGAGTGCTGGGCTCTCGGGGTGGAGTGCTGGGTTCTATGGGTGGAGTGCTGGGCTCTCGGGGTGGAGTGCTGGGCTCTCGGGGTGGAGTGCTGGGCTCTCGGGGTGGAGTGCTGGGCTCTCGGGGTGGAGTGCTGGGCTCTCGGGGTGGAGTGCTGGGCTCTCGGGGTGGAGTGCTGGGTTCTATGGGCGGAGTGCTGGGCTCTCGGGGTGGAGTGCTGGGCTCTCGGGGTGGAGTGCTGGGCTCTCGGGGTGGAGTGCTGGGCTCTCGGGGTGGAGTGCTGGGCTCTCGGGGTGGAGTGCTGGGCTCTCGGGGTGGAGTGCTGGGCTCTCGGGGTGGAGTGCTGGGCTCTCGGGGTGGAGTGCTGGGCTCTCTGAATGGAGTGCTGTGGTGTTCTTATTTTCTGGATACCCATAGGCTCGATGTTCCTGGTCTTTCTTCCCATATTGCCTCTATACTTTAGCACCCTTGTAAAGACTTTTACAACCTGTTTAGTTGGACATGGTCTTGCATGTGGGGAGGGTGGATATATTTGTGGTGTGCCAAAAAGACTTTATGCCTTAGTGCTCATTTTCTTGAGAGCTCTGCATTGTTTTCTAAAATAATATTGAATGGCACATTGCAGGGCGGGAGAACAGATGAAATTATAATTCTTGCAGGTGGGTATCTTTTGTGGCCATAATGGCTACTTCTGACATAGCTGGGGCCACACGTCCTCTAGTGTTCTTCAGGTCATTCGTTCCAGTGTGTAATAGTATTGTCTTCGCTCCTATTAAAGTGTCCTCTGAAATTATTTCGAGGGCACTCTGGGTCGTGGGGCACCATATTTTTCTCGGCTTCAAGCCAACTAGTAGTTCTCTTTCTGGTAGATGTTTGTCGTTGGAGTCAAAGAGAATGACTCCAATCCCAGGTTGTTCTTGGAGATGAGCTGAGGTGGGAGTGTTGGTTGAGCTAGCAGAGGTGCTAGGGAGGTTGTTATTTGTTGGAGAGGGATCTGAGGGAGGAAGGTTGGTGTTGGTTGTAGTGGGATCTTCTGGGGGAGACAAGTTGGTGTTGGATGGAGAGGGATCTCCAGGAGAGCTGGTTGGTGTGAGTGGGTGGAGCATGGTGTGAGGTGGGCTGGGGTTAATGACCCTGGGTAGCTGCTCCTTCAGGGCCTGTATGGTGTCTTCTGTTCTTCAGCTGCTTTTTTGTTTCTTAAAGCTCTCTTCTCGTCTCCTCCTTGATCTCCTCTACTTTTCTCATTGTCACTGTCTTCATTTTGTTGGTCCCCACAAGGTCAAATGCTATTTCTAGGGGGTTTAGGATTAAGGTTAGAATTAGTGTTAGAATTAGGGTTAGGAGCTAGGTTTAGGGTTAAGGTTAGGTTTTTGGGTAAAGGTTAATGTCAGGGTTAAGGTTAGGGTTAGGGGTTAGGGAAAATAGGATTTTGAATGGGACTGAATTGTACGTCCCCACAAGGTTAGCTGTGCAAGACTGTGTGTGTGTGTGTGTGTGTGGGGGGGGGGGCTCTCTCTTTCCTAGGGGTGTCCTCTATGCATTCCCTGGAACTCCCACCTACATCACTAAATGTCCACTCCTGCTTAAAGCTAAGTGACAACCATTGCTCCTAGAAAAGTGGGCTCTGTGCTATGTAATAATAGTTTCTTTCTGGTAATTATCATTCTTGTGACACGTATTGGTCAGTTTGGAGGGTTTCCATATTACCATACCACCACAGTAGAGTAGAACTGTCTTTTAAACATTCCCAAAGTCTAGTTACTGTATCTTGTCAGGATTGGGAGAGTTAATATTGCTATCAACCAGTTTACTCTTCTGTTTGAAGGTATGTGCGAATTTCTCTGTTGCTCTGAAAAGGTTAATAGCAAACAGAGACATATTTTCCATTCACTGGAATTAATAGCATAGGAGAAAAATGTAATCTAATTTGATGTATTGTGGGCTTGGTTAACTCTGACCTTCCCTATTTACCATCCTACTGTATGTGACTGGAATATTATCTTGTGACCTTTGCGGATGGCGTGAATAGAGAAAACAAATGAAGAAGAGTGCTACAGCCTCCATCAAATATTCACGATTGTCCTTCTCCTTGTGTGGGACCAGTTTGAAGTTTTAATTGAGGTGGTGTGGTGTCACTTTAAATGATGTGTTTCCTCTTCCTTCATTTACATTTGACTTATTTAACAGACACTCTTATCCAGAGTTACTTACAGTACTGAGTGGATACATGTTCATACTGGTCCCCCATGGGAATGGAACCCACAACCCTGGTGTTGCAAGCACCATGCTCTATCAACTGAGCAATACAGGACCATTATTAGGAGGGTGTGACTCTCGCTGCATACAGATAGGAATAGTGGGCCGGCACACTATCGCCATGTCTGAGCTACCTATCCCAGAGTGCACTCTGTTCTGAAGGCACACATGACCCCACAGAGACACATTTGTTCAGGGGATGGGGCAATATTTAGGAAGAAATCACATTCTTCCCCTAAACCCTAGAGACAGGCTGAATGACTAGCTGAATGATGATGGTGATGATAATGATGATGGTGATGATGGTTAGTGCAGCGATCTGCGTATGAACTGTATGGGGAGTGAGGAGGAACAAGATGAACTAGCTCCTGAGGTGTGTAGATGAGTGTGAATGTATGTCTGTGTGTCTGTATGAGTGTGCGCACCGGCACATGCATGAGTGTGTGTACAAGAGATACGAGAGTGTGTGCTTCCCACTCTGCTCCTCTCCTCTTGACTCACTCCTGTATTTTGGGCAAATTCTCTGTCTGATTTCACAGTGCAGGGCCAGAGGAGGTCCAGCGTGTTCGCACACAATGGGCTCTGTGGCTTCTGCTCTACTGCTCTCCGCTCCACCCCGCATCCCAACTTGACATGGGCACTCTTAATCACTGGACTGGACTTTCATCAAGGGGTACATACGGACCTCTGGGTTACAGGTTTCTAGTAGAACTAATATGTTTTTAAAGCTGACAGCTGACGATTTTTAAGCGTAATCATACAGATATCTTGCTGGCACCACACCCTCTCACTCTCAGTGCAATTCCCATGCTCTTGCGAGAGTGACGTTTTAATGCTGTGATCCTGTCTTGTGGAGTCAGGTCATAGACCTAAAGTGCTGTGGAAAAGTATTTGTCCCATTTCAAATTTTTTCAACTTTTGCATATTTTTTTATACTGAATGTGGTTTTCCACCGAAACCTAATAGATAAAGGGAACCTGCGTGAACAAATAACACAACAATTACATACTTATTACATTTATTACAAAACAATTTTATGCAACACCCAATACCCCTGTGTGAAAAAGTAATTGCCCCCTTACACTCAACAACTGCTTGTGCCACCTTCAGCTGCAATGACGCCAACCAAATGCTTCCTGTAGTTGTTGATCAGTCTCAGTCACTGTGGAGGAATTTTGGCCCACTCTTCCATGCAGAACTGCTGTAACTCAGCAACATTTGTGGCTTTTCAAGCATGAACTGCTCGTTTCAAGTCCTGCCAATAAGACTTGATTGTGTGTTTCGGCTCATTGTCTTGCTGCATGATCCAGCAGCGCTTCAGCTTACAGACGGATGGCCTGACATTCTCCTGTAGAATTAGAGCATAATGAATGGTTCCTTCTATTAAGTCAAGTTGTTCAGGTCCTGGGGCAGCAAAGCATCCCCAAACCATCACACTACCACCACCATGCTTGACTGTTGGTATGAGGTTCTTACTGTGGAATGCAGCGTTCGGTTTCCTGTGAGCTGAAGCATAGCTGGGTCATGCAGCAAGACAATGATCCAACACACACAATCCAGTTTACATGAAAATGGCTACAAAGCAACACATTTAAAGTTTTGGCATGGCTTAGTCAAAGCCCGGACCCAATCTCAATTCAGATGTTGTGGGAGGACTTGAAACGAACAGTTCATGCTTGAAAACCCACAGTTCATGCTTGAAAACCCACAAATGTCGCTGAGTTACAGCAGTTCTGCATGCAAGAAGTGGGCCACAACTCCTCCACAGCGACATGAGAGACTGATCAACAACTAAAGGAAGCATTTGTTTACAGTCATTCTCACAACTAGTTATTGAGTGTAAGGGGGCAATACATTTTTCACACACGTCAATTGGGTGTTGCATAACTTTGTTAATTAAATAAATAAAATAAGTATCATTTGTGTTATTTGTTAACTCAGGTTCCCTTTATCTAATAGTAGGTTTTGGTTGAAGATTTGATAACATTCAGTATCAGAAATATTCCAAAATAGAGAAAATCAGAAAGCGGTCAAATACTTTTTCACAGAGCTGTACATATTAAATCACATGTTTGGACATTGACCAGGGAGCTACAGCAAGCCTGGCTGCTCTGTGTTGGCTTGGCAACACTGACCATCACCTGGTAAAGGGTCATCTCAGGCTCCTACTGATATCATCATAATGTCTAATATCTACTCTTAAATGGAAGTTTCAAAATGCCAGATTTGGAAATACTGTAGTTCCAACGGGAGTGGTAGTCACATTCTCACATCAGTGTAGTCCGTTTTTGAGAGCTGCATCTCTGCTGAGTGAAGTGTCAACTATATGGGGAATTTCAACTCTCTCTCTCTGCAGACTGCAGGGTGTGCCGACCAAATTCAATGGAAGGTCATTCTGGTTTCCACCACCAGGCTGGCGATGCAATTACTGACAAATCTGTGTGTGCAACTGTAGAAAAGTGGATTACCCAGAGACATATGACTAGGGCCAGCACATTTGTAAGCTGATGGATAAATAAACAGATTTACTTGGGACGGAAATATCTTGCTTCCCTTTCTTCCCTGATTTAATCAGAAAGTTTTAGGGCGATGAGGCCCTTTCTTTCTCATGAAGTTAGAGAGGTTGCTGCCATGGGCTTCCATTTTATTAGCTCTGACTATATCTGACTATATCAGATCTCAGAGGCTGTCCAAACATTGAGCAAGTACGTATCGGCGAGGGCTGTTTCAAGGCAATGTTACATTACTCTTTTGAGATTCTCTGTGTAGGGAGATGCCAACTTTCTCTATGTAGAGCAAACCTGAATTCTCCTTCAAGCTCTGTAATAAGTCATCTTTTCACTACTTTTCCCAACAATACCTAACTGTCATGAACAGACAGATACAGTATTTGGTATTTGGTTGTTTATTAGGATCCCCGTTACCTGCTGCAAAAGCAGAAGCTACTCTTCCTGGGGTCCACACAAAACATGAAACATGACATAATACAGAACATTAATAGACAAGAACAGCTCAAGGACAGAAGTACATCAAGTTTTTTTAAATGTAAAAGGCACACGTAGCTTACATATCAATACATACACACAAACTATCTAGGTCAAATAGGGGAGAGGCGTTGTGCCGTGAGGTGTTGCTTTATCTGTTTTTTGTGTTTTTTTTTGTCGTTTTTACCCCTTTCTCGTGATATCCAATTGGTAGTTACAATCTTGTCCCATCGCTGCAACTCCCATACTGACTCGGGAGAGAGTCGAGGTCGAGAGCCATGCATCCTCCGAAACACGACCCTGCCAAGCCGTACTGCTCACTTAACCTGGAAGACAGCCGCACCAATGTGTCGTAGCAAACACCGTACAACTGGTGACTGAAGTCAGCCTGCATGCGCCCGGCCTGCCACAAGGAGTTGCTAGAGCACGATGGGACAAGGACATTGCGGCCGGCCAAAGCCTCCCCTAACCCAGACGACGCTATGCCTATTGCGCGCTGCCTCATGGGTCTCTCAGTCGCAGCCGGCTGCGACACAGCCTGGGATCAAACCCGGGTCTGTAATGACGCCTTAGACTGGTGCGCCACTCGGAAGGCCCCGCTTTATCTGTTTTTCTAAACCAGGTGTGCTGTTTATTTGAGCAATATGAGATGGAATAGAGTTCCATGCAATAATGGCTCTACATAATACAGTACGGTTTCTTGAATTTGTTCTTTTTTTTTTTTTTTTTTTTTTTTTTGGGGGGTGGATCAGCTTAATATTGCGGAAAGAATGTTGCTTCCAATGTAATTGTCTGCATCATTTCCAATCCCCCATATTTTTTGGGGTAAATATATATATCCATTCACGTATGCATACATATACACATATATACATTCACATACCTACATAGACATACATACTTTTTTTAAAGAGTATACCTTTATTATTATTCCCCGCAAACCCTACCACCGATCCCCCAATTGGAGTAAACTGATAAACATTTCTGTTTTTACCTTCAATTTATACATCTTATACACATTTTACAGACACAGTCTACTTTATAATAGTTCTCTCTTGTTTGTTCTTAGTCCTTCCTCTATTTCTGTTGTCCATCCAGTTTGATTTCCACTTGTAACTGTGCTATTTCACAATAGCTCCGCACCTATACACATTTCACAGATCCCGTATGCCCTACATTGTTTATCTTGTTATTAGTCCCACCCTTCAGCTCCCCTCAACCTTTCCCATCTATCTTCCAACATCATCCATTCCGGATTTTTATTTGCCATATATTTTTCAACTGTGCTGTGATGCTTCACAAAAGATTTGAATCTTCCTATTCTCATAGCTTCCACGGATTGTAAATTAAAAATAAACATTTTTGCTAAAATAATTATTATATTATTGATTGATTGACTATGGCTTTTCAAATCCCCCAGTATTGCTATCTGTAGCGTTAGTTCTACGCAAATGTTGCAATTCTTCAACCATTCCTGGACCTGTGACCAAAAACGAGCTACATGCGGACAATACCAAAATAAATGGTCTAATGACTCTGCCTCCTCACAGCAGAATCTACAGAGCTGGGAAGATTGTATCCCCCATATATATAACATTCTATTAGTTGCAAGAATTTTGTACAATAATTTAAATTGAAAAATTCGAAGTTATGAATCCGGCGTTGTTTTGCGTATCAATTCATAAACCATGTGCCATGGAATGGGTACATCGAAAATCTCTTCCCAACTATTTTGCAATTTATATGGCACAGCTGTAAGTTTTTTGGTCCTTAAATGAAATTGGTATATGTTTTTATTTATCACACTTTTCTTTAACCATTTATGTTTTTTAATTAATATAAGGCCGACATACAAGTTCCTTACTTTTATCCCCTTCCACCTGCCTCCTTGAATTTGAAAACCTTGAATTTGTTCTTGATTTGGGGACTGTGAAAAGACCCCTGGTGACATGTCTAGTGGGGTAAGTGTGTGTGTCAGAGCTGTGTGTAAGTTGACTATGCAAAAAATGTATGCGATTTTCAACACAATGTTTCCAATAAAAAAAAGAAGTGATGCAGTCTCTCCTCAACTCTTAGCCAAGAGAGACTGGCATGCATAGTATTTATATCAGCCCTCTGGTTACAATGAAGAGCAAGACGTGCTGCTCTGTTCTGGGCCAGATGCAGTTTAACTAGGTCTTTCCTTGCAGCACACGACTGGACAATAATCAAGATAAGACCAAACTAGATCCTGCAGAACTTGCCTTTTTGGACTATGGTGTGGGACAGACCTCTCTCCAGCTTTACAATGATTGAATCTATATGTTTGACTATCGACAGTTTACAATCTAAGGTAACGCCAAGTAATTTAGTCTCCTCAACTTGTTCAACAGCAACACTATTCATTACCAGATTCAGATGAGGTCTAGAACTTTGGTAACGATTTGTACCGAATACAATGCTCTTAAATTTTGAGATGTTCAGGACTAGTTTATTACTGGCCACCCATTCCAAAACAGAATGCAACTCTAAGTTAATGGTTTCATTGACTTCATTAGCTGTGGTTGCTGATGCGTACATGTTTGAATCATCAGTATACATGGACACACATGGTTTGTTTAATGCCAGCGGCAGGTCATTGGTAAAAATAAAAAAGAGTAGAGGGCTTAGAGAGCTGCCCCGCAGTACACCACACTTTACATGTTTGACATTAGAGAAGCTTCCATTATAGAAAATCAAGTCAATAGTGATGATATGAATGGGAAGCCATGCCCAGACAAGGTGACATTGCCCAGGCTTGAAGGAGGACTAGTTGGACAAAGAGCAACATACAGAGAGAGCACCACCTGCATGCCACTCCTACTGTTATCAGCAGGGGAGCTCTCCTACCAAAAAAGGACTAACCTCATACCCACCTCTACATTCTGTATTAGATTGGCTCCCTCACCCTGACATGATGTTGTACACGTGACATAAACATCCAGCCCACACAGGGACAAGGTCTATGGAACTTGTGAGGGAGCAGGGGATATGTCTCAACACTACCTTTACAAAAACATTTAATATGAAAAATGTAATGCAATATTTTATTATCAATAGTTTTGGGTTTATGTTTTGCTTTCAATATCATTCTTTTTGTTTGCAATACTAACAACCATTTTCTCCTACTTCAGAAGTTTTGCTTAATGGCACAAAATGAAGAAACCCACTCACTAGAGGATTGCACCAAATAATAACATTAAAGGTGTTTAAAGTGGCAATCTTTGGTTGAAACATTAACAAAGTATTTATTTTAAGCTCAACATGTGAAAACAGCTATTTCACATCTGAAAATGCGATTTCACTTGTGAAACTGCAAATTTGACATGTGTTTTTTGTTGTAAGGGTATTTCTTTACTCAATGTAGAATTCCCTAAATGCTCATCAATTAGGCCTAGTCAGTGATAACATGTCCCCAGATCATCTGTGATATCAACTGTAACACTCTTTGGTTCTAACTTTACAGTACATTGAGTTGTCAGCCTTGAGTCTGACGACCCACCAAGGAGTGATAGCAATATACTGTTATTGTCTTGATGTAAAGCCTTTATGACAACATCTGCTTCTCAATCTGAAGATTGTCATTCAGACAAAAATAGTCCCTTAACAACTGCACCCATTTCATGCTGTGTCAACTCCAGGAAGGACTAACTGCACAGCGAAGAGCAGAGCACTGCTGTGAGTTGACATTACAGAGCCACAGGCCGGAAGCAGTGCTAAGGTTGTGAAGATGAACCTGAGATCGTAATTAAGGAGACCCTGCCTCAGGTAAACATATGTACACATACAAACTTAAGGACCAGGCCATTTAAGGTGGGCTCACACTACCATCCACCAGCTTCATTCCCCTTGACACGAACGCATTTGACATGATACTGTTAACATGGAAATAGTGCATTCAGCAAGGTACAGAATATGACCTTTACTGAGACTTTTACTCCAACAGACAATCACAAGAGTCCCTTAACATGAACTAAACCTTCAATGTTTTGTCAGTTGCAGGCTAATGTAGTCTTATGAATATTTCACTACAATCTCCATACCAGAATCACACGCTTGATTTGGTTTTACACTAGTATTGTCACGAACGTCGTAGTGAGGAGACCAAAGCGCAGCGTGATGTGAATACATACTTTTAATGTAAGACGAATGAACACGAAGAACACTAAACAAACTAACGTGACCGCTATAAACAATGAGTGCAGACATGCAACTTCACATAGACAATAACCCACAAACCAAACTGGAAAATGGCAACCTAAATAGGATCCCCAATCAGAGACAACGATAAACAGCTGCCTCTGATTGGGAACCAATCTAGGCCACCATAGACCTACATATGTCTAGACTAGACACACACACCTAGACATACAAAAAAACCTAGATAAGACAAAAACACACACACCACCCTCGTCACACCCTGACCAAACCAAAATAATAAAGAAAACAAAGAATACTAAGGTCAGGTATAGATAAATACAAGTATAGATAAATACATAAATACACTGTACAAAAATATAAACGCAACATGTAAAGTGTTGGTCCCATGTTTCATGAGCTGAAATAAAAAAATCCCAGACATTTTCTATTCGCAAAAAAGCTTATATCTCTCAAATGTTGTGCACAAATGTGTTTACATCCCTGTTAGTGAGCATTTCTCCTTAGCCAAGATAATCCATCCACCTGACAGGTGTGCCATATCAAGAAGCTGATTAAACAGCGTGATCATTACACAGGTGCACTTTGTGCTGGGAACAATAAAAGGCCACTTAAAATGTGCAGTTTTGTCACACAACACAATGCCACAGATGTCTCAAGTTTTAAAGAGAGCGTGCAATTAAGGTGCTGACTGCAGGAATGTCCACCAGAGCTGTTGGCAGAGAATTTAATATTAATTTCTCTAACATAAGCTGCCTCCAATGTAGTTTTAGAGAATTTTGTAGTACGTCCAACCAACCTCACAACCGCAGACCACAAGTGGTGCAGCGGTCTATGGCATTGCATTTCAGTGCAAGAGGCGTCACTACAGTCCCTGGTTCAAATCCAGGCTGATTCTCATCTGACCGTGATTGGGAGTCCCATACGGCGGCACACAGTTGGCACAGCGTTGTCCGGGTTTGGCCGGGGTAGGACGTCATTGTAAATAAGAACTGACTCGCCTTTTTAAATAAAATAAACATTTAAAACATGCCAGTGCTTAATCTCCACATCCGGCTTCTTCACCTGCGGTATCATCGGTGGGGGCGGGGTGCTAAGGAGTATTTCTGTCTGTAATTAAGCCCTTTTTGGGGGGAAAACTCATTCTGATTGACTAGGCCTGGCTCCCCAGTGGTAGGGCCTGGCTGCCAAGTGGGTTGGCCTATGCCCTGAAAGGCCCAGTCGTGTGCAATCGATAGATTAGGGCCTAATTAATGTATTTCATTTGACTGATTCCCTTATAATGTAAAATCTTTGAAAATGTTGCTTTAATATTTTTGTTCAATATAGTTAAACCTACTCATCCACTGGCATATCGCTCTCTCATTTCAGTCACACACTCATCTTAAATTGACCGTACATCAATATCATGGGCCAATTAACAGCACTATGAGCGTGAGATTACTCCTTGCTTGAGTGTGTCCTACTGCATTACATGCAGGATCTCCTGATGAATCAATTACGTGGACTGGGGCCGTCGATGAGAATGAAAAGCATATCTGTTCCTCTAAAGGTCTGTGAAGCACTGTGGTTTGATTAATTCAATAAGATACAGCAGCACTTTGCACCTGGAGGTGAGACAAAGAGCAGGTTCACACCGGAGTAGGAAGCTGGGGCCAAGGCCCAACCTCTGTGGAATGACTAGGGGTCACCATAGGCTCCGGGCAGGTCAGAGAAGGTGTGATGACCACGTATCAGAGAGAGGTTGGGTTATAGGGCGTGGGGTCAAAAGATAAAGGGCAAACTAAAGGAGATGTAATCAAAGCAGAGGACCATTCCACTAAGACCTGCTGATACGCTTTGTGCTACCTACAACACAACTGTAGGTAAGGCATCACAGGACCACCACAATGATGCATTACAATCAAATGCCTCATTCTACGTGCCTTATCCCACAACCTTTTGAGATTGCTTTGTCTTTGCTCTGACTAAGGTCGTTGGATAGAAACTTTGCATTGGGTGCTAATGGAAGATCCTTTCTAAACCAATCTATACTGTATGACATGCGGCCCAGCACCTGTGTGTTTACTATTCTCTCTATGTCTGAACACAGAGCTGCTTTTTCCAGTAAGGCCCCAGTGTTGGGTTGGGCTGGAAGCTAAGT
>NC_074685.1:26592075-26699575 GCF_029448725.1 Salvelinus fontinalis | reverse complement strand
TTACTGTGTGTAAAATATGCATGATTATGTGTGTTATGTGAGTAATCTGTGAATTAGTATGCAAATTTGCAATCTACATGTATAGCATAGTTGAGGGAGTATACATGTATAATGTGTGTATTGTGTGATGTGTAATGTATATGAGTGGCTAACGTGTCTTTTGTCACACACACTGTCCTGAGTGGGCATTAGCATGCCTACTGCCCCAGCCTGGGGTGAGAGAGAGAGCATCCTGACACTTCTCCACCTGCAGTCCTCTCCTGCTGTGTTGCAGCCTCTGTGTCTGCTGCCCTCTTTCTCACTGTGGAGCTCTGCTCTCACGCACACTACAGCACTCTGACACACTGAGGGAACACAGTCACACACACACACAGTCACACACAGTCACACACACACACACACACACACACACACACACACAGAATACAGGACTGTTGGCTTGTACTATCAGGGGTGAATCAGGACACTTAAGGAGAAGTGTGAGTCGGCCTACTGTAAACGAAGAGGTGGCTTTGGATTAGCTGAGGATAGTTATCACGAGGAGAAGGTGGGAGGGAGATTGATTTGACTATTTCACTATCAGGAGAGAGAACAGGGAGAGATCAAGGTCCTGCTATGAGTTTCATAATACCAGGAGAGCTCTCTGCCTATAGATGAGGAATACCAGGAGAGCTCTCATCCTATAGATGAGGAATACCAGGAGAGCTCTCAGCCTATAGATGAGGAATACCAGGAGAGCTCTCAGCCTATAGATGAGGAATACCAGGAGAGCTCTCAGCCTATAGATGAGGAATACCAGGAGAGCTCTCAGCCTATAGATGATGAATACCAGGAGAGCTCTCAGCCTATAGATGAGGAATAGCAGGAAAGCTCTCAGCCTATAGATGAGGAACAGGACGTAAAGACAGAGGGCCATTATTCCTAACCTCTATTCATCACTTTTTGATGGAAAACTTTTCATGGATTTCTCATGGAGACAGGGCTTGGACACTGAGTGTTCCAGGTGCTGAGTGTTTCTGGGTTTGCAGGGTGGAGAGAGGCTTACAGTAAAGCTGGGGCTCAGGGCCGACAGTGACAGAGACACACAGGCCTGATCATAGAATCATTACGGCCAACAGGCATCAAAGAACCAATCAATGGACTTCAACAGCAAGTCAATGAACACGCCTCCGGAACAATTATCCACAGATCAAACTCACAGACAGGAATAGAGAGAGGGAGAGAGGAACAGAGAGAGAGAGAGAAACAGAGAGAGAGAGAGAAACAGAGAGAGAGAGAGAGAGCGGTACACAGAGAGAGAGAGCGGTACACAGAGAATGAGAAACAGAGAGAGAGAGAGGAACAGAGAGAGAGCCAGAGGAGCAGAGAGAGAGAACAGGGGGAGTGTTTTTAACTGCTGAGAGTCTCTGGGGTGAGAGAGGGACACGTCTGTGTTTAGTGACAGGGGGCATGGGGGTGAGACTGAAGAGGACTGTCAGGTCTCTGTAAAATGACAGGGGCAGAGGGGCCTCAGTTGCCTTTATCCCAGGCAGTAGGGGAAGGACAGGAGGCATCGAGAGGCCAGCGTGTGTGGTGGGTGTTTAACGACTGATATACACTGCACTTTACTGAATGCCTGACCCCTCTACAAGGACAGACATGTCAACATCATTTGCCTTCATGTGCCCTAGATCATGCCATGTGTTGGTCATGTGCCTCTTGGCAAGCTTCCTATGTTGGTGTGAGAGAGAATCAGTGATGTGGTGGATGATTGAAAGATTTATAATTCATGATCTGACTGCACATGGTTAATGTACTGTACATGTACAGCAGTACCAGTCTGGGATGAGCATTCCAGGTGAAGCTGGTTGAGAGAACGCCAAGAGTGTGCAAAGCTGTCATCAAGGCAAAGGGTGGCTACTTTGAAGAATCTCAAACATAAAATATATTTCGATTTGTTGAACACTTTTTTGGTTACTACATGATTCCATATGTGTTATTTCATAGTGTCTTCACTACTATTCTGCAATGAAGAAAATAGTCAAAATAAAGAAAAACCCTTGAATGAGTAGGTGCCAGGGTGTTTTGACTGAATTTGACTGATTAAATTACATTTTCCCCAAAACAAAAGACACTAACTAACTGTGAGAGGACACTAACTAACTGAGTGGTGCTCTGGAGGGCAGTCGGTAGTTGGTAGAACATGGTGCTTGCAACGCCAGGGTTGTGGTTTCGATTCCCACGGGGGACCAGTACAAAACATCTAATAAAATGCACTCACTACTAAGTCGCTCTGGATAAGAGTGTCTGCTAATTGACAGAAACGTAAACGAACCAAACAGGCTGTGATTTGTTTTCACCACACTGGGCTGGCCAGACAGGACAGAAGTGATTTAGCCACCTCTCACCAAGCTGTGTAGTATTTATTAATGGCCAGAGCCAGTCTCTGTGTTCCCTGGTCTGGCATGGGGCCTAATGGACACGCTCCATCCACTCATTACCCAGCCCGCCAGGATAAAACAGCTTTATTTGTGGAGCCAGCGAGCAGGGAGAACAGATTGAACAAATAAAGAGAAATCAGAAAGCTGTTTCGCTGCGCCCAATAAACTAGCATGAACTATTTCCTTTGATGTGACACAAAGAAATATAGAGTTTAGATGTGATCTGAGCTATCTGATACTGGACTTACATGTGGTCATTCTTCCAGAACTGGTTATCAATAGAGGCAGGGGTAAAATAGGAGTGGGCCTAGATCTAACCTGTTACCAGAATTAAACAACAGTGTCTGATTGAGAGATACAGTGAACATATTCAATATTCCTCTTTCTCAAATGGGCAATGGGAGGAGAGAAGACATACCTGATCCCTTTGATCTGTGCAATGCTGTGGTGGGAGATCCTGGACAGGGCTGAGATCACCTGAAACACACAGCAGAGAGAGAACACAGTCAATGACACGGTCATAGTCCAACACACAGTCTACAACACAGTCAGCAACACAGTCAACATCTCCTCACTCAGTCAGTAAGACAGGCCCGTCTGCTCCGCCTAAATCTGGTTAATAGATGTTAAACTTAATGTGTTGACGAGCGAGGAGAGCAATGTCGTGTTTCTTAGCAACATCGTCATGCGCAGCCACACACAGGATTGTGTGTGAGCATAATGCAGGCCACCATGTTAATGATGACATCCAGAGACATGTGGTGCCAAATGCCCCCGCACAGTCACGGACGTGGGCCACTTTACTCAGATCAGACCCCCCCCCACCCATGTTCTCTCCAACCCCCTCTTTCTCTCTCTCTCTTTATCTCACGCTTGCTCTCTCTCTTTCTCTACCTCTCCCTCCCTCTCTCTCCTCTGGTGAAACCAGTGCGGTGTAACAAGGTTAAATGCGTGCCTGTATTTAAACTGATTTAATGCTGGTCGTGAGTCACATGTGAGTGGGCTTATGGGTGGCTGTTTGGCGGGCTTTGAGATGGCGTGCTGGAGGCTCCTCCAAGGCTAATACAGACATATGATGAAGCCCGTCCTAACCGCCAAAATTCTGCTTCCACGCCTCATTACGCACTCCTGGGTGTGTTTGTGCCTCCATGGCCATGGCGATGCCAGCTGTCGCCCGCCAGAGACAGAGGAAACAGTTATACCCCTCCTCTCTCTACTCTGACTCCCTTCTGCCCTCCTTCCCTCCATCATTATACACCTCCACTCCCTTCTCCCCTCCCTCTTTCATTATACACCTCCTCTCTCTACTCTCACTCCCTTCTGCCCTCCCTCCCTCCCATCATTATACACCTCCTCTCTCTACTCTCACTCCCTTCTCCCCTCCCTCTTTCATTATACACCTCCTCTCTCTACTCTCACTCCCTTCTGCCCTCCCTCCCTCCCATCATTATACACCTCCACTCTACTCTGACTCCCTTCTGCCCTCCCTCCCTCCCTCTATCATTATACATCTCCGCTATAAACTGCATAATGAAAGTGTGTAACTTCAATGGGAGTCTAGGGTGCTTCAAAGGCAGGTGGAGCTCAGACTAAGTGCTAGTGTGAAGCAGGTTAGGACCAATCACCAGTCTAAGGACCATGGTGTGCCTCAACCACCCAGAGGAATAAATACCTGACCGATATGGTAAGCCATACACTACGATGGTGAATGGACGTTATGGCTGCTCCATTGTCCCTTTCAGTACATGAATATGCATAGGCTTGCATCTGTCAGCCTTTTAAAACACTGTGGGGAGTCTGAATGCTGAAGTGTTGCTTTCTGTGTGGCTAAAGACCCATGTAATGAGCAGACATGCCATGCTGCCTCTAACATAGGCTATACTCTATTACACAGACGCTTACCAGGCACTCATAATGCACTTTGGACTGAGGCTGGAAATCTGCATGAAAATGGCTACTGTAGAGAATAGTGTATTAGGTGACTTTTGTCCCATCATTTGATTAAGGCTTTGTCATTCCAGATCCACGGGTTGGCACATCACCCACCTAAGCTAGCTGCAGGGCTGGGGCATGCCCCCATGTGGTGCCCTGGCCTCACCCACTGGCAGAGGGGAGAAATGATGAGGCTGGAACGGAGCATTACTCTGCCTTTCAGTGCCATGTCTCTCCTGTTCATACATCACCGGGTAATATTGGGTTATCCTCTTCCCCTTCACCCTTCTATCTAATAGCCTCTTATCATTCATTCTTCTATCTAACCTCTGCCCCAACATCCTTCTATCTAAACTTCCCATTCATCCTTCTATCTAACCTCTGCCCCGTCACCCTTATACCTAAGCCTCTTCCCCTTCACCCTTCTATTTAGATAGAAGAATGAATGATAAGGGGCTATTAGATAGAAGGGTGAAGGGGAAGAGGTTAGCCTCTTCATCCTTCTATCTAACCTCTGCTCCAACATCCTTCCATCTAAAGCCTCTTCCCATTCATCCTTCTATCTAAACTCTTCATCCTTCTATCTAAACTCTTCCCTTCATCCTTCTATCTAAACTCTTCATCCTTCTATCTAAACTCTTCCCTTCATCCTTCTATCTAACCTCTTCATCCTTCTATCTAACCTCTTCCCTTCATCCTTCTATCTAACCTCTTCATCCTTCTATCTAACCTCTTCCCATTCATCCTTCTATCTAACCTCTTCATCCTTCTATCTAACCTCTTCCCTTCATCCTTCTATCTAACCTCTTCATCCTTCTATCTAACCTCTTCCCATTCATCCTTCTATCTAACCTCTTCATCCTTCTATCTAAACTCTTCCCTTCATCCTTCTATCTAACCTCTTCATCCTTCTATCTAAACTCTTCCCTTCATCCTTCTATCTAAACTCTTCCCTTCGTCCTTCTATCTAACCTCTTCACTTCATCCTTCTATCTAACCTTTTCGTCCTTCTATCTAACCTCTTCACTTCATCCTTCTATCTAACCTCTGCTCCTTCATCCTTCTATCTAACCTCTTCACTTCATCCTTCTATCTAACCTCTTCACTTCATCCTTCTATCTAACCTCTTCATCCTTCTATCTAACCTCTTCACTTCATCCTTCTATCTAACCTCTGCTCCTTCATCCTTCTATCTAACCTCTTCACTTCATCCTTCTATCTAACCTCTTCACTTCATCCTTCTATCTAACCTCTTCATCCTTCTATCTAACCTCTTCACTTCATCCTTCTATCTAACCTCTGCTCCTTCATCCTTCTATCTAACCTCTTCACTTCATCCTTCTATCTAACCTCTGCCCCCTGCCTCACTTTCTCACTCTCCTCACTGTCTGACACCTAGTCCTCCTCTCCCACCCTATACTCTCCTACTCTCTCCATCCTGTCCTGCGGACCAGTCAAAAGCTCTCTCTCTCTGTCTTTTTCCACATTATTGATTTCTCTCTCATCTCAGTCACGGTACCATGGGAGGCCCAACTCTGGGCGGTACAGACCAGAGAATAAAGCTTCTCTCACCCAGAGTCGACAAAATATGAAAAAGAATCATCACAAGATGAAGTGGCAATAACACTCTCTTCCCATCCTACCTCCCCCATCCCCCATCCCCCATCCCCATCCCCACCCACAGCCTCACCCCCTCCCAACCCCAGAACTGGCCCTGCCCCACCACCCTCAGCCTTCCCCCTACAGTAAGGAAGGAGCTGCCAAGCCAAAAGCTTGTGACTGTGGATCCATGGCAGGACCAGCCTCCCTTATGCTTCCTGAAGTACAGCATGACACATGCATGCAATGTTTACATTAGACTTCATTTGTTTAGAGCAGAGGGGGCAGAGGGGAGCGGGGTGGGGGATACATTTGTATAGACGAATCAGCTACAAACACATGTCACAGTCCATTTCTGGGACAAGCACACATGTGGCCACTGTCACAGCTGGGAACCCCATGTGACCAGCCTCAACAAATCAGAGACTCAGCGCCCTGACAACTAGACGTGGGTTAATTTACATGATCATCTATTGTGTGTCAAAACAAATACAATATGGTGGTGAATTCTATTGGCAGTGGGCACAGAGGGGTGGTGATTTGATTAGAAACAGAACAATGTCTCACAATGCTATTGGCAGGTCACAGTGTCCACATACCACAACAGCCAATTAGATGTATTCATGACACATCACATCTCACACCAACAATCAATGTACTGTAAGTGCTGGACGCACACCAACAGTCAAATTAATTCATAGGACATCTCACCCAGATCCATTTTACACCCCTCTCGCACACTTTCCAGAGTACAGAGTCACGCTCACACACCTCCCCCCTGGTGTGATATTTATGAAGCATTCACTCCACAGTGTGACGGCAGCACAGTTGGGCCCATCATCATGCCAGAGACAGCAGAGGAGAGAAGAGGAGAGAGGACCAAGTGGAGAGGAGAAAACAGATGGCAGTGTTACCGGCTCCCTGACATCATCAAAAATGGACAGCCCAGTCCTGTGTGTGTCCCAGAGCATGGGGCCAGCAGAAGCAGTCTATCCAGGCCCCAGCTTTGCGAAGAAGGTTAACACACACACACACACACACACACACACACACACACACACACACACACACACACACACACACACACACACACACACACACACACACACACACACACACACACACACACACACACACACACACAAACCTCTACGACACTGAACAGTGTTCGCTGTTTCAACTGGATAGCCTTTATTCCATGCCATATAGGCTAACTGTTCAGTTAACTGCTGTATGTAAAGCCCATGTCTTCGTCTCTGAGTTAGCGCTTGCCAGCCCTGTGCTGTAAAGCCTGATTGCAGACTGATTGGCACCTGGACGTTAGCATTAGCGCTAAATCCTCTCAAAGCGCCCCTTAAAGCATCACTGCAGCTGTGTGATTATGGGGGATTTCACCATGCCCATCCTGACTCCCGCTCGGCCAGGCCGTCAAAGCCTGAAGCCATTAGGTCCACAGGCACTGGCACTGTCCCAAACACCCCATTCAACCCTCAGTCAGTCAACATGGCAGTAAGCCTATAAGGCATAAAACCCATGAAAATATAGTTTCTATAAATTTGCATGATCCTTATAGATGAAAATAATAATGGGATATTACAGATTAAGCCTGTCAATAAGGTTGACAGGTTTTCTGCCCGTACTACTTCGTAATGAAGAAATAGCCTACACTGTGATATCATCACACGACTGAAACTCAAACTGTATGCTTTTATCAGGGGCCTAAAATCAATCTGATCTGGACCTGTGCTATGCTTCAAAGGAAAGGCTATGGTGGGTAATATGTACAAATTACCCTGCATAGATCTTTCTGGCCTTGTTGAGACCCACCAAGGTGCTGCTGTCATTCCCATGACCTGTCCCATTTCACACTGAATCTGAGCTACATGGACCAGCTAGTTCTTGTGTGCCATCCCATGGTGTATTAGTGAGTAACACTCACACACAAACACACACACACAAGGGGCGCAGGACAAGGTAGAGAAGAAGAGCTTATAGCCAACCCACTTCCTGTTTAGTGGGAGCCCTCTAAACCAAGGGTACAGTATTCAAACTTTTTAAGCGGGGACCCCATTTTATCATGCCAGAGTTTCTGGGGATGCCATTTTTTCCACAATAATTTATTTAGACCCCACCCCAAATCGAATGACACAATCTGAGCTACATGGACCACCTCGCTCATGTGTGACTTCCCACACACACACACACACACACACACACACACACACACACACACACACACACACACACACACACACACACACACACACACACACACACACACACACACACACACACACACTCAGATCAATAGTAAAATAGCCTGTGAGGCGGATTGCCGGGCAGTAATGGTCAATGAGACAGGTGCTCCCAGCGATGGGGATTAGGTAAGGTTCAGTCAAGATAAGAGGGTCAGGAGAGAGGTAGATAGCCGAGCGGACATAAATCCACACTGGAAAACTGTAGCCAAGTAACGAGAAATTCACCTTCCTTTGTATGGATTTCTCTGTCCTTGGAAACATGCACCATCCCTATGTACACTGAGTGTACACAACAGAGTACGGTAGTAGGTGCCAGACACACCAGTTTGAATGTGTCAAGAAATGCAAAACTGCAAGGTTTTTCACGCTCAACAGTTTCCCATGTGTATCAAGAATGGTCCACCACACAAAGTACATCCAGCCAACATCACACAGTGTAGAGTCCATGCCACCACAAATTGAGGATGTTCTGAGGGCAAAAGTGGGTGCAACTAAATACTCAGAAGGTGTTCCTAATGTTTTGTCCACTCAGTGTACACCATGCCTGAGTGGCTATGCAGTAAAGCTGACCATTGTGCATTTCAGCTGACATAGTGAATCAGCCAATACAATCATACTGTACCAAACAGTAGTTCAGCCAATACAATCACAGCGATACAGATTAATCGTATCGCCCATCTGAATGTGAATCACTGCTGTTCAGATATGTATTGTGGTTATATTCATTTATGAATCTATTCGCTGTCCATTTATAATGAAGTCCATGTATTATGAATGAGGAGGATAACAGGTGAATGGAGCTGGTGACAGCACTGTACAGACATGTGAGTGACTCCCCAATGAGGGCCTAGCAAGGCCCTGCTGCATCCAGGTCCTTTGCTGACCAAGCACATATCAAAGAAGCAGACAAAGTTCCCAACAACCTTAAAGTCATACAGTAGCAGATACTGTATCCTGCCGGTGCAAGTGTGTGTGTGATTGACTAGTGTGAGTAATTACGCATGTGTGTGTGTGTGTGCACATGCGTGCGTCTTTGTGTGCCACTGTGTGTGTGACTGTGTGTGTCTGAGTGTATAATTGCTTGCATGCCAGTGTGCCCACCTGCTCCTGAAAATCCCAGGACAACATCCATTCATGCTGATGCACAACTGATGGGCCAAACCAAAAAGTCACCCTCCCTGAGAGGATTGCATCACTGGGTAGTTAATAAGTCGTACACAGCCACACCTCCCCTCCTCAGCTCTCCCTATACCAGCAGTTTTTTTGCATTCTTACCAAGGCGAGAGCTCACGCAGGTCAGAAGGGTTGTGTGTTGCCATTGAAAGATCGGCCGCCAAGTGAACACCCCCCCCCCCCACCCCTCCTCCTACTAATCCCTTCTTCTCATGTCTTTTCATGGCCAGCGACGGGGGGCCTGTCCAGCCCAGAAGGGCGGCAGCGGGACCCCTCTCCTCTCCTACGTAGTAGAGCCATCATTGTGTAAAGCCTTGGGATGCAGATGTTCAAACAAAACAGCTTTTTAGGCTCTTCTCACAGCTGACACACTGGAAGACAAGGTTGAGAGAGAGAGAGGAGTAACCATTCCTTTGTGTTAATATACTTTAAACCCCAGCTAAGCTAATGCCTTAAACACAAACACTGACGCTGTGTCTCGCATCACCACAAAACTCACACAATGTAACCACCAGTGCAGAGCGATAGAAGAAAGGGGTTTCTTATTTCACCCACAGGGCACATTTCCATTAGAAAATCATTACCCAGGTCTTATCAGGGTGTGTGTCTCACTGCAGTTGGGAGGGACAGCCACAGAGCAGATCGTAGTCTACTAACTGTGATACTACTCTACGCTCCTACGTGCCTCTTTAAGACTCTTAACTAAACCAAACCACCATGTCTTTCATAAGCATAACACTGGGAGAATCATACACCTTACTCACAGTCAGACCTGGCTTCAGCAAGGAGAGAATCACTGCACAGGGTTGTTTTTTTGGAGTTCCATAGGTTACCATCACACTGGACATACACTCCAGTGGGTTTCCATTGACACTCGTCGGATATGATTGACATTCATATTATTGGACCATTGTAGGATGTCACATGTTTTCATGTCACGCCATGTGAAGTCGGGCATCACAATCGACACCAGCTGCTTCGCAAGCAAACTGCATCCAACACCTTCAGGACCTTCAGGCTCTACTGTATGGTGGTTCTCTGTGGTACACAGAGGACACATGATGAGAACGAAAGCCTCTAGTTAAACGCAGGGTTTTTTCTGTATCAAAAAGGGGCTTAGGTGGTGGGTGTGGCAGGGGGCGTGGCGTGGGTGTGTGGCAATGGGTGCGGTTGGCCCATCCATGCAGCTGAATTTTAGAAAACATTTTAGAGGCTCCCATCTTTGCGGTGTAGAGACATTTTATGATTTTTAAGCCAATTTCCTTCAATTCTACACATGTTTTGTTGTTGAAGTTTTTAACTAATTTCCTGCAATTCTACACATCTTGCCATGGAGCTGACAGAAAAGGTTGCAGTTTTAAAATGTCCAGCAATTCTATGCATTTTGCGATGGCTAATGCTGTGTTCTTTTGCTCAAACATAATAACAAAATCAATACTGCTAAATTCATTGTTTTGGGAATTTTCGATTCTCACTAACTGCCTAGCTTTTATTTGGGTTATTGTTAGTTCTCAAAGATTATATTATAAACAAATACAAATACAAGTCGGATGTTTACATAAACTTAGAGTGGAGTCATTAAAACTTGTTTTTCAACCACTCCACACATGTCTTGTTAACAAACTATAGTTTTGGCAAGTCGGTTAGGACATCTACTTTGTGCATGACACAAGTAATTTTTCCAACAATTGTTTACAGACAGATTATTTCACTGATAATTCACTGTATCACCATTCCAGTGGGTCAGAAGTTTACATACACTAAGTTGACTGTGCCATTAAACAGCTTGGAAAATTCCAGAAAATGATGTCATGGCTTTAGAAGCTTCAGATAGGCTAATTGACATCATTTGAGTCAATTGGAGGTGTACCTGTGGATGTATTTCAAGGCCTACCTTCAAACTCAGTGCCTCTTTGCTTGACATCATGAAAAATCAAAAGAAATCAGCCAAGACCTCAGAAAAACAACTGTAGACCTCCACAAGTCAGGTTCATCCTTGGGAGCAATTTCCAAACACCTGAAGGTACCATGTTCATCTATACAAACAATAGTACACAAGTATAAACACCATGGGACCACGCAACCATCATACCGCTCAGAAAGGAGACGCGTTCTGTCTCCTAGAGATGAATGTATTTTGGTGCAAAAAGTGCAAATCAATCCCAGAACAACAGCAAAGGACCTTATGAAGATGCTGGAGGAAACAGATACAAAACGATCTATATTCACAGTAAAACGAGTCCTATATCGACATAACCTGAAAGGCCGCTCCTCAAGGAAGAAGACACTGCTCCAAAACCGCCATAAAAAAGGCCAGACTATGGTTTGCAACTGCACATGGGGACAAAGATCGTACTTTTTGGAGAAATGTCCTCTGGTCTGATGAAACAAAAATAGAACTGTTTGGCCATAAGGACCATCGTTATGTTTGGAGGAAGAAGGGGGAAGCTTGCAAGCCGAAGAACACCATCCCAACCGTGAAGCACTGGGGTGGCAGCATCATGTTGTGGGGCTGCTTTGCTGCAGGAGGGACTGGTGCACTTCACAAAATAGATGGCATCATAAGGTAAGGAAAATTATGTGGATATATTGAAGCAACATCTCAAGACATCCGTCAGGAAGTTAAAGCTTGGTCGCAAATGGGTCTTCCAAATGGACAATGATCCCAAGCATACTTCCAAAGTTGTGGCAAAATGCCTTAAGGACAACAAAGTCAAGGTATTGGAGTGGCCATCACAAAGCCCTGACCTCAATCCTATAGAAAATTTGTGGGCAGAACTGAAAAGGCGTGTGCGAGCAAGGAGACCTACAAACCTGACTCAGTTAAACCAACTTTGTCAGGAGGAATGGGCCTAAATTCACCCAACTTATTGTGGGAAGCTTGTGGAATGCTACCTGAAACGTTTGACCCAAGTTAGACAATTTAAAGGCAATGCTCCCAAATTCTAATTGAGTGTATGTAAACTTCTGACCCACTGGGAATATGATGAAAGAAATAAAAGCTGAAATAAATAATTCTCTCTACTATTATTCTGCCATTTCACATTCTTAAAATAAAGTGGTGATCCTAACTGACCTAAAACAGGGAATTTTTAATTGGATTAAATGTCAGGAATTGTGAAAAACTGAGTTTAAATGTATTTGGCTAAAGTGTATATAAACTTACGACTTCAACTGTATATAGGTTAATCTACATACTTTATATCTTGTTTTAGTCTAAGTTTACACTGAAAGCATTTTCCCATCCCAAAAACTATTATTTATATAAATTATTTTTTACACTGTTTGGAGTAGCCGACCAGAAAAAACGCTTAGGCAGCCTGCCCAAGGATTTGAATGGCATCCCTGCATTAAGTTCCTCTCTGGAAAGAGAGAGAGATGTTTGAACCAAACAGAGAGAAACTAACAGGGAGGTAGAGAGGGACAATAGGACACCGTCTCCTCTTCCCAAAGAACAAAGGATGATCACTGGCCAAAATCAACCCTGAAGAAGATCTCTGTTTATTTCCTCTTCTAACCAAGGAAATGAAAGATAAATGTTCCATCCTCTTCGTCCTGTCCTTCTTCTCGGGTTGCTAGGCAGATGTTGGGTGTATCCTGAGGTGATATTGGTGCTGTAAAGTACAGCGTTCAGCTCCACATGTAATGTGTGTCTGTCTTGTATCTGCTGTTTTTTTACAGAGGCAGTTCTGGTCAGGTGGACACAGAAAAAACAATGCTCCCACAGCAAGCAGCTGCTCTCTGAGCCAAGTCATTCGTTCCTGAGAAATAGATGTTCTGTTTAGCAGGAGAGAGTCCTAGAAGACCAGTGGATACATAGACAGTGCAAGGAAATGTTATTCAGATGTCCAGCGGAATAGATTGAGTGAACCATGCAATTTGCACTTTGTTGGAATGACCTCTGTAAGTTCTTTCTTGCTTTATTACAAATGGTTTACTTAATGAGGACAATGAAGACTAGCAAGCGATAAGTGTGAAAGTGCGAGTGTGAGAGAAAGAGAGATAATATAAACTATGTCGGAGACTCTGAATGTCTCCTTTCCTCCGCCCCTCTCTAAGCAGGCATCTCTGTCACACAGTAGCAGTCTGTTGTCTTTATGGTGAGCCCTGACACAAAGCGGGCACGAGGAAAGTGCTGGAGCCAAGGCTTGTTTGGGAGCATAGCACAGCCCTATGATAAGGCATCCAGGCATAGGTGAGGAGTGAGGACGGTTTTCCTGCTACTCTCTGAGCGCTAGGGATGATGAGGCTAAATCCTTTACACAGCCCTTATCTGAGAGGGGCACCTGAGTCTGCCAGGAAGTGCATGGGTGAAGACAGACAGAAAGACGCACACACACACACACACACACACACACACACACACACACACACACACACACACACACACACACACACACACACACACACACACACACACACACACACACAAATAGATGTTTAGTGCATGATATCCCATCAGAGACTGGGATAGTGAATGGGATTAGGCTGCTGCGTAATCCCACCGTCCTGTGGGGGGCGAGGGGTTGTGTCCGTACCCCTCTGCTGGAGGAGATAAAACAGGGGGAGAGGGGAACCCTTCCCCAATACTGCCCCCCTCTCTTCCCCTCCGTGACTTCTAGACAGCAGACGTCCCAGAGCACACTGGTGTGTCTGACAGAAAACAAATGTGCTCCGGTCGGAGGGAAGAGAGACAAAGAGAGAGATGATACCGAGGCAGCCCCTCACCAGGGAGCAATCCTTTCTTTCCAACCGGCTGGCCCTGAGTGGAATGATACAGCCGTTGTCTCTTGCTTCCTTTCACCTCCATACAGATTCCCCCACTTATTCTAAAAGCCATATCACACAGCTAAATGTTTACTGGACAGGAATGATATAAAGCCGAGGGTGTCCATTTCTGCTGAGAGAAAAGTTAGGTCGGGGCTATTCCTCGTCAGTACAGTGAAGAGTAAGCTTGAGAAGAGGCCTGGAGGACGACAGAGCATGAAAAAACATGAGCAACTGCATTGGAAATGATTTGAAATGATTACCCTACGGTGTTAACATTATATTATCACATTTCATAAACCTTGTTTTCATGTACATTAATCTCAGTAACAAGACATTTTTGTCTTAAGCGATTCTTCACTGTATACTTCTACATGTCAAACATTGTTAGTGTTAACAGCAGTTAATGTTAAATATTTGTAAGTGAACTTCAGGAGAGAGAGAGAGAGAGAAAAAGAGAGAGAGAGGGAAGGTGGAAAACAGAGTAGCAATTCAGAGGGCATGAAGGCCCTCTCTCCAGTGGTGACAGGGACAAAGAGGCCACTCCTGAGAGTGCCAGCTGATTGGCCAGCGGGATGTTTCCACAGCAGCAGTGAAAGTGACTGCAGAACAAAGGGATTCCATTAGGAGCCCTGTCCACTACTGTTAGTATCCTGTCACCTCCTGTCCTGGACACCTAGGAACAGGTCACACATCCAGAGTCATAGACACCAATGGTTTCCATTACAGCCATCCCAAAATGTGGACCAAATCTCACTAAGCACAACTAGGGATGTTAGTGGTTTTGCTTATGCATGTGTGTTGGATTATTCCTTTGTCCCACACACACTCGAGAAATTCCCACTTCAAGTAGGCCAACTTAAAATATATACAAATATTTCGCAACCAGCTGACCTGAGATTAAAACCTTAAACCGACAAGGCAGATCTGAGAAAATAAATGATGAGAGATTAGTGAAAACACACATTGTGTGGAGCAAAATCCACAAAACCTGGGGAAAATGTAAACAACTTGTGAAATGAAGCCCTGAGCTAGCCGAGCTCTCCGTTTGGCTTCGCAGATATTCCTTAGCAGATAATTAGCCTGTTTAGCCTCCACTCTACCTTTATCACTGTGAGGATCTTTCCACTCAGGAAAGGATTGCTCTGGAGACTGGCTGAGTCAGCTAGAGACTCAGACAGAGAGAGATGCAGTCCGGGAGACTAGTGAGGTAGCTCCTTCCACTTTGATTGGCCCATCATCATCCTTATCTCCCTGTAGCTAATCCAGTGGATATTGAGCTGAACCGGGCTAGAGGCTTCCTTCCCCATTTCCGTTCCCATTCAGGAACATTTAATTGAAGCTATCTAAGGCTTTGGTCGTTAAACGCCCTAGGTGTCCCAGTCCCTCAGACTTCCTATCTGCGTCTCCTCTGCTATACTCATTACACTCCTGCTGTTCAATTTCCACACCTCATTGAATGTCAAATTTTCCAATGTAGCTCAACCAGCAGAGACCCAGCTTGAGATGGTGTGTCTGAGTCAATGCTGCCTGCAATGGAGAAAGATCGCCAGCAGTATAGAATGTCATAAAGAGGGTAGTGGACACATCTGAGACAAAAGATGGGTGCCTCAATGCTATATCCTCCAGATAGGGTGAGAGTGATTGAGTGTCTGGATAAAGGGTTTGATTACAACTGGGGCCATCACTCAGTCTAAGTCCTACAGGATGAGTTAGGAGGGTTGGATAGGAAAAGTATAGGAGAGACAACTTTCCATCAGTCTAATACGTGTCAGGGAGGCAGGGAGTGCGCTTACTGGGTGTGAAATGAGAGGGATATGAGGGATGGGGGGATAGAGAGGAGCACAACTGGTCCAGCTCCATCCATCATACACACAGAGAAGAGTTACAGACTGACTAGCCAGCCAGCAGGGCTCGGAGCCAGTCTGGACCTACAGACTTTAATGTATATAAACTATATGAGGTCAATGGCTCTATTCTGGAGCATTTAACCCAAATCATAACTTGCTAATAATAAATGTATTAATAGTGTGATGGTCCAATTTCTGTTGGCAATGATTAGTATGATGATGGTGATGCAATGGCATAAATGAGGATTATGTTAGGAGGAGGAGAGAAAAGAGGAGGTGAAGGAGGAGAGAGGAAAGTTGGAGAGAGGAGGTAGAGGAGGAGAAACGTGGTAGAGTGTGGTAGAGTGTGGACGTGTCAGAGTGTGGACGTGGTAGAGTGTGGACGTGGTAGAGTGTGGACGTGGTAGAGTGTGGACGTGTCAGAGTGTGGACATTTCAGAGTGTGGACGTGGTAGAGTGTGGACGTGGTAGAGTGTGGACGTGGTAGAGTGTGGACGTGGTAGAGTGTGGACGTGGTAGAGTGTGGACGTGGTAGAGTGTGGACGTGGTAGAGTGGGGACGTGGTAGAGTGGGGACGTGGTAGAGTGTGGACGTGGTAGAGTGTGGACGTGGTAGAGTGTGGACGTGTCAGAGTGTGGACATTTCAGAGTGTGGACGTGGTAGAGTGTGGACGTGGTAGAGTGTGGACGTGGTAGAGTGTGGACGTGGTAGAGTGTGGACGTGGTAGAGTGTGGACGTGGTAGAGTGGGGACGTGGTAGAGTGTGGACGTGGTAGAGTGTGGACGTGGTAGAGTGTGGACGTGGTAGAGTGTGGACGTGGTAGAGTGGGGACGTGGTAGAGTGGGGACGTGGTAGAGTGGGGACGTGTCAGAGTGTGGACGTGGTAGAGTGTGGACGTGGTAGAGTGGGGACGTGTCAGAGTGTGGACGTGGTAGAGTGTGGACGTGTCAGAGTGTGGACGTGTCAGAGTGTGGACGTGTCAGAGTGTGGACGTGGTAGAGTGTAGACGTGTCAGAGTGTGGACGTGGTAGAGTGGGGACGTGGTAGAGTGTGGACGTGTCAGAGTGTGGACGTGTCAGAGTGTGGACGTGTCAGAGTGTGGACGTGGTAGAGTGTGGACGTGTCAGAGTGTGGACGTGTCAGAGTGGGGACGTGTCAGAGTGTGGACATTTCAGAGTGTGGACGTGGTAGAGTGGGGACGTGTCAGAGTGTGGACGTGTCAGAGTGCGGACGTCGTAGAGTGTGGACGTGTCAGAGTGGGGACGTGGTAGAGTGGGGACGTGTCAGAGTGTGGACGTGTCAGAGTGGGGACGTGTCAGAGTGGGGACGTGTCAGAGTGGGGACGTGTCAGAGTGTGGACGTGTCAGAGTGTGGACGTGTCAGAGTGTGGACATTTCAGAGTGTGGACGTGGTAGAGTGTGGACATGTCAGAGTGTTGAAGTGGTAAAGTCTGGACGTGGTAGAGTGTGGACGTGTCAGAGTGGGGACGTGTCAGAGTGGGGACGTGTCAGAGTGTGGACGTGTCAGAGTGTGGACGTGTCCGAGTGGGGACGTGTCAGAGTGGGGACGTGTCAGAGTGGGGACGTGTCAGAGTGGGGACGTGTCAGAGTGGGGACGTGTCAGAGTGTGGACGTGTCAGAGTGTGGACGTGTCAGAGTGTGGACGTGCCAGAGTGTGGACGTGCCAGAGTGTGGACGTGCCAGAGTGTGGACGTGCCAGAGTGTGGACGTGCCAGAGTGTGGACGTGTCAGAGTGTGGACGTGTCAGAGTGTGGACGTGTCAGAGTGTGGACGTGGTAGAGTGTGGACGTGGTAGAGTGTGGACGTGGTAGAGTGTGGACGTGTCAGAGTGTGGACGTGGTAGAGTGTGGTAGAGTGTGGACGTGGTAGAGTGTGGACGTGGTAGAGTGTGGACGTGTCAGAGTGTGGACGTGTCAGAGTGTGGACGTGGTAGAGTGTGGACGTGGTAGAGTGTGGACGTGTCAGAGTGTGGACGTGGTAGAGTGTGGACGTGGTAGAGTGTAGACGTGGTAGAGTGTGGACGTGTCAGAGTGTGGACGTGTCAGAGTGTGGACGTGGTAGAGTGTGGTAGAGTGTGGACGTGGTAGAGTGTGGACGTGGTAGAGTGTGGACGTGGTAGAGTGTGGACGTGTCAGAGTGTGGACGTGTCAGAGTGTGGACGTGGTAGAGTGTGGACGTGGTAGAGTGGGGACGTGTCAGAGTGTGGACGTGTCAGAGTGTGGACGTGGTAGAGTGTGGACGTGTTAGAGTGTGGACGTGTCAGAGTGGGGACGTGTCAGAGTGTGGACGTGTCAGAGTGTGGACGTGGTAGAGTGTGGACGTGTCAGAGTGTGGACGTGTCAGAGTGTGGACGTGTCAGAGTGTGGACGTGTCAGAGTGTGGACGTGGTAGAGTGTGGACGTGGTAGAGTGTGGACGTGTCAGAGTGTGGACGTGTCAGAGTGTGGACGTGTCAGAGTGTGGACGTGTCAGAGTGTGGACGTGGTAGAGTGTGGACGTGGTAGAGTGTGGACGTGGTAGAGTGTGGACGTGGTAGAGTGTGGACGTGGTAGAGTGTGGACGTGTCAGAGTGTGGACGTGTCAGAGTGGGGACGTGTCAGAGTGGGGACGTGGTAGAGTGTGGACGTGGTAGAGTGTGGACATGTCAGAGTGTTGAAGTGGTAGAGTGTGGACGTGTCAGAGTGTGGACGTGTCAGAGTGTGGACGTGTCAGAGTGTGGACGTGGTAGAGTGTGGACGTGTCAGAGTGTGGACGTGGTAGAGTGTGGACGTGTCAGAGTGTGGACGTGTCAGAGTGTGGACGTGGTAGAGTGTGGACGTGTCAGAGTGGGGACGTGTCAGAGTGGGGACGTGTCAGTGGGGACGTGTCAGAGTGGGGACGTGTCAGAGTGGGGACGTGTCAGAGTGGGGACATTTCAGAGTGTGGACGTGGTAGAGTGGGGATGTGTCAGAGTGTGGACGTGTCAGAGTGTGGACGTGGTAGAGTGGGGACGTGGTAGAGTGGGGATGTGTCAGAGTGTGGACATTTCAGAGTGTGGACGTGGTAGAGTGGGGATGTGTCAGAGTGTGGACGTGTCAGAGTGTGGACGTGGTAGAGTGTAGACGTGGTAGAGTGTGGACGTGGTAGAGTGTGGACCTGGTAGAGTGTGGACGTGGTAGAGTGGGGACGTGTCAGAGTGTGGACGTGGTAGAGTGTGGACGTGGTAGAGTGTGGACGTGTCAGAGTGTGGACGTGGTAGAGTGGGGACGTGGTAGAGTGTGGACGTGGTAGAGTGTGGTAGAGTGTGGACGTGGTAGAGTGTGGACGTGGTAGAGTGTGGTAGAGTGTGGACGTGGTAGAGTGTGGACGTGTCAGAGTGCGGACGTGTCAGAGTGGGGACGTGTCAGAGTGGGGACGTGGTAGAGTGTGGACGTGGTAGAGTGTGGACATGTCAGAGTGTTGAAGTGGTAGAGTGTGGACGTGTCAGAGTGTGGACGTGTCAGAGTGTGGACGTGTCAGAGTGTGGACGTGGTAGAGTGTGGACGTGTCAGAGTGTGGACGTGGTAGAGTGTGGACGTGTCAGAGTGTGGACGTGTCAGAGTGTGGACGTGGTAGAGTGTGGACGTGTCAGAGTGGGGACGTGTCAGAGTGGGGACGTGTCAGTGGGGACGTGTCAGAGTGGGGACGTGTCAGAGTGGGGACGTGTCAGAGTGGGGACATTTCAGAGTGTGGACGTGGTAGAGTGGGGATGTGTCAGAGTGTGGACGTGTCAGAGTGTGGACGTGGTAGAGTGGGGACGTGGTAGAGTGGGGATGTGTCAGAGTGTGGACATTTCAGAGTGTGGACGTGGTAGAGTGGGGATGTGTCAGAGTGTGGACGTGTCAGAGTGTGGACGTGGTAGAGTGTAGACGTGGTAGAGTGTGGACGTGGTAGAGTGTGGACCTGGTAGAGTGTGGACGTGGTAGAGTGGGGACGTGTCAGAGTGTGGACGTGGTAGAGTGTGGACGTGGTAGAGTGTGGACGTGTCAGAGTGTGGACGTGGTAGAGTGGGGACGTGGTAGAGTGTGGACGTGGTAGAGTGTGGTAGAGTGTGGACGTGGTAGAGTGTGGACGTGGTAGAGTGTGGTAGAGTGTGGACGTGGTAGAGTGTGGACGTGTCAGAGTGCGGACGTGGTAGAGTGTGGACGTGGTAGAGTGCGGACGTGGTAGAGTGCGGACGTGGTAGAGTGTGGACGTGGTAGAGTGTGGACGTGGTAGAGTGTGGACGTGTCAGAGTGTGGACGTGTCAGAGTGTGGACGTGTCAGAGTGTGGACGTGTCAGAGTGTGGACGTGTCAGAGTGTGGACGTGGTAGAGTGTGGACGTGGTAGAGTGTGGACGTGTCAGAGTGTGGACGTGGTAGAGTGTGGACGTGGTAGAGTGTGGACGTGTCAGAGTGTGGACGTGGTAGTGTGTGGACGTGGTAGAGTGCGGACGTGGTAGAGTGCGGACGTGGTAGAGTGTGGACGTGTCAGAGTGTGGACGTGTCAGAGTGTGGACGTGTCAGAGTGCGGACGTCGTAGAGTGTGGACGTGTCAGAGTGGGGACGTGGTAGAGTGGGGACGTGTCAGAGTGTGGACGTGTCAGAGTGGGGACGTGTCAGAGTGGGGACGTGTCAGAGTGTGGACGTGTCAGAGTGTGGACGTGTCAGAGTGTGGACGTGTCAGAGTGTGGACGTGTCAGAGTGTGGACGTGTCAGAGTGTGGACGTGGTAGAGTGTGGACGTGTCAGAGTGTGGACGTGGTAGAGTGTGGACGTGTCAGAGTGTGGACGTATCAGAGTGTGGACGTGGTAGAGTGTGGACGTGTCAGAGTGGGGACGTGTCAGAGTGGGGACGTGTCAGAGTGGGGACATTTCAGAGTGTGGACGTGGTAGAGTGGGGATGTGTCAGAGTGTGGACGTGTCAGAGTGTGGACGTGTCAGAGTGTGGACGTGTCAGAGTGTGGACGTGTCAGAGTGTGGACGTGGTAGAGTGTGGACGTGGTAGAGTGTGGACGTGTCAGAGTGTGGACGTGGTAGAGTGTGGTAGAGTGTGGACGTGGTAGAGTGTGGACGTGGTAGAGTGTGGACGTGTCAGAGTGTGGACGTGTCAGAGTGTGGACGTGGTAGAGTGTGGACGTGGTAGAGTGTGGACGTGTCAGAGTGTGGACGTGGTAGAGTGTGGACGTGGTAGAGTGTAGACGTGGTAGAGTGTGGACGTGTCAGAGTGTGGACGTGTCAGAGTGTGGACGTGGTAGAGTGTGGACGTGGTAGAGTGTGGACGTGGTAGAGTGTGGACGTGTCAGAGTGTGGACGTGTCAGAGTGTGGACGTGTCAGAGTGTGGACGTGGTAGAGTGTGGACGTGGTAGAGTGGGGACGTGTCAGAGTGTGGACGTGGTAGAGTGTGGACGTGTCAGAGTGTGGACGTGTCAGAGTGTGGACGTGTCAGAGTGGGGACGTGTCAGAGTGTGGACGTGTCAGAGTGTGGACGTGTCAGAGTGTGGACGTGTCAGAGTGTGGACGTGTCAGAGTGTGGACGTGGTAGAGTGTGGACGTGGTAGAGTGTGGACGTGGTAGAGTGTGGACGTGTCAGAGTGTGGACGTGTCAGAGTGTGGACGTGTCAGAGTGTGGACGTGGTAGAGTGTGGACGTGGTAGAGTGTGGACGTGGTAGAGTGTGGACGTGGTAGAGTGTGGACGTGGTAGAGTGTGGACGTGTCAGAGTGGGGACGTGGTAGAGTGTGGACGTGGTAGAGTGTGGACGTGTCAGAGTGGGGACGTGTCAGAGTGGGGACGTGTCAGAGTGGGGACGTGGTAGAGTGTGGACGTGGTAGAGTGTGGACATGTCAGAGTGTTGAAGTGGTAGAGTGTGGACGTGGTAGAGTGTGGACGTGTCAGAGTGTGGACGTGTCAGAGTGTGGACGTGTCAGAGTGTGGACGTGTCAGAGTGTGGACGTGTCAGAGTGTGGACGTGGTAGAGTGTGGACGTGTCAGAGTGTGGACGTGGTAGAGTGTGGACGTGTCAGAGTGTGGACGTATCAGAGTGTGGACGTGGTAGAGTGTGGACGTGTCAGAGTGGGGACGTGTCAGAGTGGGGACGTGTCAGAGTGGGGACGTGTCAGAGTGGGGACATTTCAGAGTGTGGACGTGGTAGAGTGGGGATGTGTCAGAGTGTGGACGTGTCAGAGTGTGGACGTGGTAGAGTGGGGACGTGGTAGAGTGGGGATGTGTCAGAGTGTGGACATTTCAGAGTGTGGACGTGGTAGAGTGGGGATGTGTCAGAGTGTGGACGTGTCAGAGTGTGGACGTGGTAGAGTGTAGACGTGGTAGAGTGTGGACGTGGTAGAGTGTGGTAGAGTGTGGACGTGGTAGAGTGTGGACGTGGTAGAGTGTGGTAGAGTGTGGACGTGGTAGAGTGTGGTAGAGTGTGGACGTGGTAGAGTGTGGACGTGTCAGAGTGTGGACGTGGTAGAGTGTGGACGTGGTAGAGTGCGGACGTGGTAGAGTGCGGACGTGGTAGAGTGCGGACGTGGTAGAGTGCGGACGTGGTAGAGTGCGGACGTGGTAGAGTGCGGACGTGGTAGAGTGCGGACGTGTCAGAGTGTGGACGTGTCAGAGTGTGGACGTGTCAGAGTGTGGACGTGTCAGAGTGTGGACGTGTCAGAGTGTGGACGTGGTAGAGTGTGGACGTGTCAGAGTGTGGACGTGGTAGAGTGCGGACGTGGTAGAGTGCGGACGTGGTAGAGTGCGGACGTGGTAGAGTGCGGACGTGGTAGAGTGCGGACGTGGTAGAGTGCGGACGTGGTAGAGTGCGGACGTGTCAGAGTGTGGACGTGTCAGAGTGTGGACGTGTCAGAGTGTGGACGTGTCAGAGTGTGGACGTGTCAGAGTGTGGACGTGGTAGAGTGTGGACGTGGTAGAGTGTGGACGTGTCAGAGTGTGGACGTGGTAGAGTGTGGACGTGGTAGAGTGTGGACGTGTCAGAGTGTGGACGTGGTAGAGTGTGGACGTGGTAGAGTGTGGACGTGGTAGAGTGGGGACGTGTCAGAGTGGGGACGTGGTATAGTGCGGACGTGGTAGAGTGCGGACGTGGTAGAGTGGGGACGTGGTAGAGTGGGGACGTGGTAGAGTGCGGACGTGGTAGAGTGGGGACGTGGTAGAGTGTGGACGTGGTAGAGTGTGGACGTGGTAGAGTGGGGACGTGGTAGAATGTGGACGTGGTAGAGTGGGGACGTGGTAGAGTGTGGACGTGGTAGAGTGGGGACGTGGTAGAGTGCAGACGTGGTAGAGTGCGGACGTGGTAGAGTGGGGACGTGTCAGAGTGTGGACTTGGTAGATTGGGGACGTGGTAGAGTGTGGACGTGGTAGAGTGTGGACGTGTCAGAGTGCGGACTTGGTAGAGTGCGGACGTGGTAGAGTGCGGACGTGGTAGAGTGGGGACGTGGTAGAGTGCGGACGTGGTAGAGTGGGGACGTGGTAGAGTGCGGACTTGGTAGAGTGGGGACGTGGTAGAGTGGGGACGTGGTAGAGTGCAGACGTGGTAGAGTGGGGACGTGTCAGAGTGCGGACTTGGTAGAGTGGGGACGTGGTAGAGTGCAGACGTGGTAGAGTGGGGACGTGTCAGAGTGCGGACTTGGTAGAGTGGGGACGTGGTAGAGTGTGGACGTGGTAGAGTGTGGACGTGGTAGAGTGTGGACGTGGTAGAGTGTGGACGTGTCAGAGTGCGGACTTGGTAGAGTGCGGACGTGTCAGAGTGCGGACGTGGTAGAGTGTGGACGTGTCAGAGTGTGGACGTGTCAGAGTGTGGACGTGTCAGAGTGGGGACGTGTCAGAGTGGGGACGTGTCAGAGTGGGGACGTGTCAGAGTGGGGACGTGTCAGAGTGGGGACGTGTCAGAGTGGGGACGTGGTAGAGTGTGGACGTGGTAGAGTGTGGACGTGTCAGAGTGTGGACGTGTCAGAGTGGGGACGTGTCAGAGTGGGGACGTGTCAGAGTGGGGACGTGTCAGAGTGGGGACGTGTCAGAGTGGGGACGTGTCAGAGTGGGGACGTGTCAGAGTGTGGACGTGTCAGAGTGGGGACGTGTCAGAGTGGGGACGTGTCAGAGTGGGGACGTGTCAGAGTGTGGACGTGTCAGAGTGGGGACGTGTCAGAGTGTGGACGTATCAGAGTGTGGACGTGTCAGAGTGTGGACGTGGTAGAGTGTGGACGTGTCAGAGTGTGGACGTGGTAGAGTGTGGACGTGTCAGAGTGTGGACGTGGTAGAGTGTGGACGTGGTAGAGTGTGGACGTGTCAGAGTGTGGACGTGTCAGAGTGTGGACGTGGTAGAGTGTGGACGTGTCAGAGTGTGGACGTATCAGAGTGTGGACGTGTCAGAGTGTGGACGTGTCAGTGTGGGGACGTGTCAGAGTGGGGACGTGTCAGAGTGGGGACGTGTCAGAGTGTGGACGTGTCAGAGTGGGGACGTGTCAGAGTGGGGACGTGTCAGAGTGGGGACGTGTCAGAGTGGGGACGTGTCAGAGTGGGGACGTGTCAGAGTGGGGACGGGTTAAAAGGTGCGCGGAGCTGTTATTCTTTGAGATGATGATGTCACTTCAGATCTGACATCACAGACTAAGGTATCAGAGGGACTCATCTCCTACTGATGTCATTGATCAGCCGAAAACCACACAGGTTTACACCCAGGGGGGTAACAAAATACAGAATGTGTGTATGTGTGTCTCTCGAAGCAGAAGTAGGTATTTATAACTAAAACAAATCTAAGCTGTAGTAAATTGGATCCTCCGTACTGCCTCTCTTCGTCAAAATATCCAACACAAGACAAAACAAAAAAACTCTCCCTGTGTGCTGACTTGGCGAAGCGTGAAAGAACACAGGTCAAACTGGGCGCGGAGAGGAGAATGTCATGTCAGATCAGGCCGAGGGGTTGGCGCCTGGTAACCTTCCAGGACGGCCATACACATCATTGAGCGTTAGCGCCCGTGCAGACAGAACAACCGACCCACCCCCAAAACCCCAACCTCTCTCCAATGAATATTGTCACATTTCTCCTCTCCAAAACACTGCTAAACAGGCACGAACGCTCGGAACGCCAGCCTCGGAACGCCAGCCTCGGAACACCAAAAGAAGAAGAATGCATGCTCGTGACAGGGATCGAAGTTTGGTGGCCGGCTCTCGAATTGGTTAATAAGTCTTTGTGATGAGGCGGGTTGATGTGGCTGTCACTCTGCCAGCGCCTGTCACTCCACACAAGAGGCTTTTTGTCATCAGCACACAGTGATATCTGCTTGGCAGAGATGCCATTATTCTCAAACAACCCCTATTATAGCTGGATATCTAGTGTGAACTGAAGCCTTGAGGGGAAGTGGTGTAAGAGCCAGCAAACACAGCTGACTGTCACTCAACTAGACATCAACAACTACCTTTCCTAATATAGGCCCCAGATTTGATACTGCTGCCTACGGTATTATATCTGCCATTAACTAGTGAGGCTGAGGGGAGTCAGTCTTGGTCAGGGTATTGACACAAAGATTGCTAAGTAAGGCAGTGTGTGGTTAAGTGCTGGTAGAGAGCTGGGAGTCGTCAGTCAGTACGTCAGTAGACTGTGGTAATATACTCAGCATGGTTTAGCAGGGGATATATATTTTGGGGGAACAAAACATTAAGAGTACAGATTATTTTATGAGGCAATATCCAAACGTTTTTGAGAAAGATAATTTGAAAAAAAAAACATTTTTATTGAGTAAATCTATTTATTTGATTATTTCTATTTTGATGTAAATGGATGTTGATGTAAAAATCTAAATGTACAGATTTTGAGGTTGTGTCATTAGATTTGGGGTGGGTCACGATGTGTTCCCCAGAAATACTGGTGGAAAAATTGTGTTTCAGTTTAAAAAGCTTCTACTAAACAGGAAGTGGGTTGGATATAAGCTCTTCTTCTCTACGTTATCCTCCACCCCAAGTCTCTGTGTGTGTGTGTCTGTGGAGGGGACAGGACAGACGGGCGGGGCTGGTTATGTGGTTCTATGCATCATAGAGAGAGACTGTCTGGTGTAAATCTCTCACTCTACAGCTCTGTGTATATGGGTCTGTCTGGGCCCTGACACCCACATCTCTCTCATGGATTTTAAGCCTGGTAAACAGCCTGGTCTCTCTGTCTCTCGGTCTCTCTCTCTCGGTCTCTCTCTCTCGGTCTCTCTCTCTCGGTCTCTCTCTCTCGGTCTCTCTCTCTCGGTCTCTCTCTCACACACACACACACCACACACACCACACACACCACACACACCACACACACCACACACACACACACACACACACACACACACACACACACACACACACACACACAGACAAATAAACAAAATCCACCCATAAACCACATATATAATGGAGGAGAGAGAAGAGGGATAGGAGAGCCAGAAGAGGAGGGAGACACTCATATCATTCTTGGTTTTGCTGTCCATAACAGTCTCCACTAAATTCCACGATGACAACATAAGTCTGTTGTTTGCCATGTTTCAGTGATGAGTAAAGGCCCTGCTTTCAACAGAGCTCCCAGTGTGGGAGCAGTACAATCCAGACGATTGTAACTACACTGCTCACAGGCCAGACATAGACTTACTGCTGTGCCATTCTGCTCATGTCAGCAAAACAGAAAGGACCACGCCCCTAGAGCCTATAAGAACCACACCCCTAGAGCCTATAAGAACCACACCCCTAGAGCCTATAAGAACCAAGCCCCTAGAGCCTATAAGAACCACGCCCCTAGAGCCTATAAGAACCACGCCCCTAGAGCCTATAAGAACCAAGCCCATAGAGCCTATAAGAACCAAGCCCATAGAGCCTATAAGAACCAAGCCCCTGGGTCTACAAGGGCCCCACAGGACACAAGGCAAAGACAATAGCCTGGTTAATGATGTGAACTAAAGTCACACTATAAAGCTCTGGGGTGACATTCATACTTCCACAATCAATATTCAGTATAGCCTACACTACATACTCATAGCCTGTAGACTATAACATCGCTCCTCCCTATGGTAGTAATAAAACAATCATTGCATTACAACACTGTTCTGATACACCTTTTATAAAGCAGTCACCTTGGGATTTGATATAGGATCTGTGTGAAGGGATCGGTTTCAGAGAATGGAGTGAGTGAGCAATGCAGGCTCCTCAATATGGGTCAGCCTCTCCCCTGTCTCTCCCTAGCAGGCACTGTCTGCTGCCATTCACACCTTTCCTGAAGCAGCCAGCCTAATGAAAAACAAACATTGTTTTGCATGAACCGTTGAAAGTTTGGATTCATTCGGAGATGCATGTCTGGACCAAACAAGACAAAGTGTACTAGACACAGAATCTATGTGAGGTAGAGAGGAAGAGAGAGAGCGATAGCGAGGGCGGAGAAAGATAGAGAGCGAGAGAGCAAGAGACAGAGAGCACGAGAGAGAGAGTGAGAAAGACAGACAGGGAGACCTAAAGCAGCTGTCTGCCATGTTACAGAGTTTGAGGGGGCGATGGGTGTAATCCCACAATGAATTCCCCACTTTCCCCACTGTGGTCTATGGCCTGGCCCATGATGTCAGCGGATTGTTTTAACAGGCTTATTGCACAATCCCCAATCCTATTTCCCCTAAGAGACATGCAGGGGAGAGATCTCAGTCAAAACTGATCTTTGTGTTTCCGTATCAGTGCTCAGAGGTCCAGTGCTCTCTGAACCCAGCAGAGGGAGGTCTGGAAGGCTTCCCTGCCCCAGGATATGGGGGGGGGGGGGCTACTGGGTGTGATGCTTGAATTCTGACTGGAGATACATTGTGGAACAGGAGGCGTAGGAAGACATTGCTGGCCAATAGACAGACAGCCCACAGTCCCTGTATCCGTCCCTGTATTTTCCTCACTGAACACTGTAGCTGGATCAGACATGATCCTTATTATGGCTCTCAGCCCTGTCCCAGGAGACAACACTGGGGGAGAGACCAAGGAGGAGAGGGGAAGAAGAATTCCAAAAGAACCCCCTCAAAGAAGAGAGGGAAGAAGAAGCCTTTGGTGGCTCTAGCAGAGGGCCATCCCATTTGTAGTTCGACAGGGGGTCTGAGACAGTGGACAGACGCGCCTCATTAAAGAAGAAAGCTACGGTTAAGGCATTGGGGATTTGGGCTGACAGCAAAGCTCCCCGACCCAACACTACACACACACACACACACACACACACACACACACACACACACACACACACACACACACACACACACACACACACACACACACACACACACACACACACACACACACACACACACACACACACACACACACACACACACACACACACACACACACACACACACACACACACACACACACACACACACATCTCCCTGTCCTGGGCAAGGCAATCAGAAGGGTATGGGACAGGCGCTGGGGGGAGTCCAGGTAGAGTGGTCGCTCAGCTTGGTTTAGTGTGTTAGGTGTTGATTAATGAGCGGTCTGAAATCTGAACCACGCTGTCTACAGGGCCTGAGCTGGGAGAGAATTCTACTGTCTCTCTCCCTCATCAGATAACATATGACAGGAGACAATGATTGTAATGACAGCCAGTTCCAAGAAACATGTGTGTTTATAACAGTATCTATAAAGAAACGTATACAATCCTGCACAAGGTCTTACAAGGTGACGACCATATGTGTAGGCTATGCATACGACCATGTCAGTACATATAAAGACGTCAGATTGAAATGTCCAAAGTCCAAAAGGATGTGGAGATAAATGTAGGGGGTGGACAGATCTTAACCAGGAGGGTATTTCTCAGAACAGAATGTTTGAGTCAGTGACTATCAATATGACCAGGGCCGTAGCTCCATATGAACACACAGAGGTCCGGACTTCGCTCAAATGTTCACATAAAAATAACTAAATATTTTTGGAGTTGGGAACTCAGTAAGAGAGTTGGAATAGTAGAATACACAAGGTGCAATTCAGAAACTTGGTTGTGCATCGGCAGTTTTCCTCATTAGTCTGTGAGTCACTTATTGACAGTCACTCAATTAGGTAATACATTTTAGATTGGTAAATTAGTCTAGTTTGTCTAGCCAGCTATCTAAACTTGTAGTAATCATGGCCGAATTACCAATCGGGCACACAGGGCACGTGCCCAGGGGCCCTATCCTCCAGGGAGCCCCCATTCATTTTGTTAGTCACGCTCACTCAGATATCATAATAACCTGGCATAAGTCATGGCAAAATGTGTAGAATTGCAGGAAATTTGCTGTAAAACAGCAAAGATAAATGTTCTGTGAAGCATCCTTATTAGTTTACCTTTTGTTAATAAAATACTTTTTCTGCTTGCAGATCCCTCTTTAAGTATTACATGACCGTTTTTAATCCAGGGGCTGAGTTAGTGTGAGTGAATGTGTAGCGATTAATCGCATAGCTAATGGGCTATGTGTTTGAAGATCGACTGAGATGGATGCAACCAATGTAATTACGATCTCCAAGTAGCATTTTAGGGATAGAACACACCTGTCAACTGTGATCATCACATGCCACTCAGGGTTTTCCTAAAGCCCAGGGAGAGAAGAAAACAGTACACTTATACAAAAACAACGATATCCTGTTAATATCCTGGTCTTTAACTCTGCCATCCTGACGGGGACATTGGCCTTTGTCATTCTATTGAGCGAGCCGTCCCTTCAAATAAGACAACAGTGTTTGACGGTTGCTTTTAATATCGACGTGAAGGCTTGTTCCTCCCAGGACTCCACTGACCTCTCTGTCACTCCGGACTAACCCGAAACACAATAACCTGGAGCGGGGACACACACGGGCGCGCACACACACACACACACACACACACACACAGGCGCAGACTATCAAACACAAACCCATAGAAACAGTGACGCAGAGAGTGACCCTGGCCTGAGAAGGGGACAGGGGATGCTGACAGGCGAGTCTCTCTGATCTCATCAAGCCCATGTGCCAGTCGTATTCATGGGAATCAGCTCTCATTTCATTCTCCTCTAGGATTCTGTCAAAAATAACTGAACAGAGACACAATCTAATAGACACAGGAACAGAGCAACATGCTCTGGGCTGACCACGGTTCTATTACTCTAGACAATACTTCAATGTGATTTACTACGATAACACATTGACATTTATCTCGTCTATTTCATGACTGTATTTTAGCCTTTCACATAAAAATACTAAACAAAGCAATGGGAAAGACACTGTATAAGCAGATGGCTACTCTGAAGGGATCTGGATGGGAAATGGTGGAATGATGAGCATTTGGCTTTCATCTGCAAGGCTGGGTTGAAAGACGAATCTAAAAACAACATTCTCTGTTTGCACCACAACCATTCATAGTAATAAGTAGGCTGTAAGACATGAGAAATGTGCACAGAACAGGCTGTCCTAGTTGGGAGAGCAGACCACTGCTTTTCAGTTCCGGTGTGTGTGTGTGTGTGTGTGTGTGTGTAGCAGCTCTGTGGCATGGCCCCTCTGTGTTAAACCACTCTAGCCTCTAGCTGTGCTCTGCTCTGGGCCTCTGACATAACTACACAGAGACCATAGAGACCACTAGAGAGACCACAACCTACATTAGCCGACCGTGGCGCAAAACAGTCTGGGCAGAGAAGCATAGACTCCAAACCACGGCTAAAACAGGAGTGGAAAAAGAGAGGGGGAGGAGGGAACAAAAGGCCAGAGAGAGGTGAGGGAGGTATATGGCCTCTGGATTGTCCCTACATATCTTTTCCAAAGGTCCATCTGCTGTCCCTCCTAGACTCTATTCTCTGTGTTCTATTTCCCCCCTCTCTCTCTAGAAAACATGGCTGTCGTTCCCTGAGGTCTCCAGCGAGGCCAGACTCCAGTTGTCTTTGGAAGACCTCTGTACTGTGGGTACAAGGCTTTGCTTTTTGTGTCTCCCCGTTCACCACCATCCCACCACTCCTAACTACAGTAGGAATGCTGTCAGATAGACTGGCTGGAGTTCCCATGAGCCCGCTGGCCCACCCTGGGGACCCAGAGGTCATTGAGGTGACACAGTGGCATGGCATTTTGTCAATTATATTACATGGGTCCTGGTTAGAGGGAGTCACTCCGGTTCAGTCAGACCACTGACTCAGCGCGGCTCCAGAGCACCAACACAGACCCCTGATCTCTCAGCAGGGTCTCTGGATATTGAAATATCTGCCTTCCTTCACAAGAGCCTTGCAGTTTATACTGTAAGAGGCACATTATACTCTAGTTTCTAGGACAGGGGTGTCAAACTCATTACACGGAGGGCCTAGTGTCTGCAGGTTTTTGGTTTTTCCTTTCAATAATGCCCTAGACAACAAGGTGTGGGGAGTTCCTAACTAATTAGTGATGTTAATTCATCAATCAAGTACAAGAGAGGAGCAAAAACCCGCAGACACTCGGCCCCCCGTGGAATGAGTTTGACACCTATGTTCTAGGAGATCCCCAGTCAGACAGGATTTTGCTATGAGCCATGAACCTTGTCCATCTACATGCTTAGTCTTCTTAGAGCAGGCCTACCTACAGACCATGCTTTACAATCCCTGACATACTTATATGCTTCATGTAGTGGCCCTAGACATTCTCTCTGATCTCAGACTAACTGCTGCTCCAGCCTCCCTCCCGCCATCGTTCGTTCATCAGCTCCCATCAGAGCCCAGACAGCTCCAGCACCTACGGCACAATTGATTTAGCCTTTTGAAATACACCTACCTGCTGTTGGTGGCTTTACATTAGCCCAATGGGAGGTCATTTGTTTAATGCCACTCTTCGAAGGAGGAAGAGGGAGAGACAGAGAGATGGAGAGAGGGAGAGACGGAGAGATGGAGAGACGGAGAGATGGAGAGACGGAGAGATGGAGAGAGGGAGAGCCATTAAGTTAATGTATTTCTCCCCCCCTGCTATTGTCCTCCCAGTTAGAAGGCCCTAGAGCACCGTACAGTAGCCCTGTAGTTGGCTGTAGACGTTCCGTCTCTGGAAAGGGAAGTGTATCGTAACTGTAGTGCTGCCATATAGAACCAAGATAACCTAAGTGATATGGACTGCAGCATTGACCACAACCTGAAACACTGACCAACGTGACCATGACCAAGGACATGATGACAAGGCAGGATTCTGTGTCTTAAGCCATTAAATGGAACATTAGCCTAAATGTCGCTGAGGGAAAGGGGGATGGGGAGGAAAAGACATTCAGTGCTATAGGAGGAGGAGAGACAGTCAGTACTATAGGAGCAGAAGAGACAGTCAATACAGTAGGAGGAGAAGAGACAGTCAGTGCTATAGGAGGAGGAGAGACAGTCAATACTATAGGAGGAGGAGAGACAGTCAGTACTACAGGAGGAGGAGAGACAGTCAGTACTACAGGAGGAGGAGAGACAGTCAGTACTATAGGAGGAGGAGAGACAATCAGTACTATAGGAGGAGGAGAGACATGCAGTACTATAGGAGGAGGAGAGCATGTCAGTACAGTAGGAGGAGGAAAGACAGTCAGTACTATAGGAGGAGGAGAGACAGTCAGTACTATAGGAGCAGAAGAGACAGTCAATACAGTAGGAGGAGGAGAGACAATCCGTACTATAGGAGGAGAAGAGACAGTCAGTACTATAGGAGGAGGAGAGACAGGCAGTACTATAGGAGGAGGAGAGACAGTCCGTACTATAGGAGGAGAAGAGACAGTCAGTACTATAGGAGGAGGAGAGACAGGCAGTACTATAGGAGGAGGAGAGACAGGCAGTACTATAGGAGGAGAGACAGGCAGTGCTATAGGAGGAGGAGAGACAGTCAGTACTATAGGAGGAGAGACAGGCAGTGCTATAGGAGGAGGAGAGACAGTTAGTACTATAGGAGGAGGAGAGACAGTCCGTACTATAGGAGGAGAAGAGACAGTCAGTACTATAGGAGGAGGAGAGACAGGCAGTGCTATAGGAGGAGGAGAGACAGTCAGTACTATAGGAGGAGGAGAGACAGTCGGTACTATAGGAGGAGGAGAGACAGTCAGTACTATAGGAGGAGGAGAGACAGTCAGTACTATAAGAGGAGGAGAGACAGTCAGTACTATAGGAGGAGAGACAGGCAGTGCTATAGGAGGAGGAGAGACAGTCAGTGCTATAGGAGGAGGAGAGACAGTCCGTACTATAGGAGGAGGAGAGACAGTCCGTACTATAGGAGGAGAATAGACAGTCAGTACTATAGGAGGAGGAGAGACAGTCAGTACTATAAGAGGAGGAGAGACAGTCCGTACAATAGGAGGAGAGACAGGCAGTGCTATAGGAGGAGGAGAGACAGTCCGTACTATAGGAGGAGGAGAGACAGTCCGTATTATAGGAGGAGAAGAGACAGTCAGTACTATAGGAGGAGGAGAGACAGGCAGTGCTATAGGAGGAGGAGAGACAGTCAGTGCTATAGGAGGAGGAGAGACAGTCAATACTATAGGAGGAGGAGAGACAGTCCGTACTATAGGAGGAGAAGAGACAGTCAGTACTATAGGAGGAGGAGAGACAGGCAGTGCTACAGGAGGAGGAGAGACAGGCAGTGCTATAGGAGGAGAAGAGACAGTCAGTACTATAGGAGGAGGAGACAGGCAGTGCTATAGGAGGAGGAGAGACAGCCAGTACTATAAGAGGAGGAGAGACAGTCCGTACTATAGGAGGAGAAGAGACAGTCAGTACTATAGGAGGAGAGACAGGCAGTACTATAGGAGGAGAGACAGGCAGTGCTATAGGAGGAGGAGAGACAGTCCGTACTATAGGAGGAGGAGAGACAGTCCGTATTATAGCAGGAGAAGAGACAGTCAATACTATAGGAGGAGGAGAGACAGGCAGTGCTATAGGAGGAGGAGAGACAGGCAGTGCTATAGGAGGATGAGAGACAGTCAGTACTATAGGAGGAGAAGAAACCGTCAGTACTATAGGAGGAGGAGAGAGAGGCAGTGCTATAGGAGGAGGAGAGACAGGCAGTGCTATAGGAGGAGGAGAGACAGGCAGTGCTATAGGAGGAGGAGAGACAGTCAGTACTATAAGAGGAGGAGAGACAGTCAGTACTATAAGAGGAGGAGAGACAGTCCGTACAATAGGAGGAGAGACAGGCAGTGCTATAGGAGGAGGAGAGACAGTCCGTACTATAGGAGGTGGAGAGACAGTCCGTACTATAGGAGGGGAAGAGACAGTCAGTACTATAGGAGGAGAGACAGGCAGTGCTATATGGGGAGGAGATACAGTCAGTACTATAGGAGGTGGAGAGACAGTCCGTACTATAGGAGGAGGAGAGACAGTCCGTATTATAGGAGGAGAAGAGAAAGTCAGTACTATAGGAGGAGGAGAGACAGGCAGTGCTATAGGAGGAGGAGAGACAGGCAGTGCTAATGGAGGAGGAAAGACAGTCAATACTATAGGAGGAGGAGAGACAGGCAGTGCTATAGGAGGAGGAGAGACAGTCAGTACTATAGGAGGAGGAGAGACAGTCAGTGCTATAGGAGGAGGAGAGACAGTCAGTACTATAGGAGGAGGAGAGACAGTCAGTGCTATAGGAGGAGGAGAGACAGGCAGTGCTATAGGAGGAGGAGAGACAGTCAGTACTATAGAAGGAGGAGAGACAGGCAGTGCTATAGGAGGAGGAGAGACAGGCAGTGCTATAGGAGGAGGAGAGACAGTCAGTACTATAGGAGGAGGAGAGACAAGCAGTGCTATAGGAGGAGGAGAGACAAGCAGTGCTATAGGAGGAGGAGAGACAGTCAGTACTATAGAAGGAGGAGAGACAGGCAGTGCTATAGGAGGAGGAGAGACAGGCAGTGCTATAGGAGGAGGAGAGACAGGCAGTGCTATAGGAGGGGCAGCAGATGAACTGAATATAAAAGCAGTATTACAGAGTTTCCAGATCACTGACCCACATGCTGGTTAAATTACTTTTTTCTCTCTCTTCTCCTCTCTTTCTCTCCTCCCAGTTCCTCTCTCTCTTTCTTTTTTCAACCGCCCCCCAAATTTAAAAAATAAAAAAATAAAGTGAATGCTTGTTTTTCATACATCTTGGGTAAATTGAAGCCCTGTATCGTGATCAGCCGGAGCCCACTCTAAGAAATGGGATCTGTCAAATACACGGGGTGCTGAGTGTACGTGACGCCTGCCAGCCGAGAGGGAGCTACAGTAGACGTGTGGCTCGCTGCACACCGTCCGTCATGTTCAGCGGCTGGACTGTGCCTTTAATACACACTCATCTGATTGTTTATTCATTGTTTTCTTGCTGTGCTTCTCTTGGTCTTGAATACATATCAGAAGACAGAATAGATAGATATCATATTTGTTTTACTGGCTCAGTGACAGTTGTTTCTCAGATGAACATGTCTTCTAATGGAAGACAGGTTAGCAGTGCTAGTGGCTCTTTTAAGGGTCCTCATGTTCACTGTTCTCTGATCCCAGTCACACCCACACAGGGCGTGGTGTAGAATCAGGTAGAAGATTAGGGGAAATAACCACCAGAGCTGTTGTTTCACATTTACGCCACAGCCCTTTTAGCAGCCACAATCCCCCTACTGTTGTTACCATGGCTACCGGCGAGACAGGGTCCCCTCCACGTACCCATACGTCTCCCCACGCTCCCAAGTTCAGAAAATGCAATAGCCCAGAGTCCACGATGAAAAATAAAAATACTTGACACTCCATTATTTGCTGTTCCTGTCTGTCTCCCTGCAGCAGCCCCTTACCCCTCTGGTCTCTGCTCTCTGGTGTCTGCTCTCTGCTACGGTAGCACCACTTGACTTTTATGTCTGCCCATTCAGCTCCACTGATGTTGCTGCTGCTCGCGCTGCAGATTGCTTTTTATACTCAGGCACTTATGGAAGGTACTGTAGTTGTCAACCTTAGCTTTGCTTCCCCGGGTGGTTGTAAAGGCAGGAGCTTTAGGAAGCTGTAAAATCAGCCATCTGATCGTTATTTGTAAGCTAAATACTGTAGATAAGAGTTGGACCTTAACGTAGTTTGGGGATGTTTTAGGTACAGTATAGGGGAACCAGGAGGGGAACAGAAATCTAATAGTCATTTGTATGTTGAAAAATATAGGTGGACCTGAATAGGAAGAATCTTTTGGATAGGCGGAGGGTCATGTACTGTACATGCAGCTGAGGCACATCTTGGTAAACTTTAGTCCCTGGTTTAGTGCTTTAGCCTAGGCAATGAGAGCACTGCGGTGCAGGAAAGGTGACAGAGTTGCAGGGACCCATCTCTCTCTTTAATTCTCTCCATCTCTCTCTCTTTCTCTCTCTCTGTGTCTGGGGGGGGGATTAAAGAAAACACAACACAGCGTTTAATCTCACACAGGAAAATGGAGCAGTGGCTATGAATGTGATATAGGGATTTTGTCGAGATGAGAAACACGCTATTTTATTGCCGCAGTAATCTGTTGCAGACGACTAATTCATTCATGAGGCCATTTTTCCCTCTGTACCAATTCTCCAACCCATAAGCCACTTTATTAAAGAGCAAAGAAGAGTGGCTTTGTAAAGATAATACACCCACGTGCTCCTGATAAAAGCTCATATGAAGTACTTTGACGGAGTACAAAAAAAACACAATTATCGGCTATGGGAAATCATGTGAAACGTGCCTCTCGCTTCTCCAAACTGCCCAAGTAGTTCCATAGAATTCTCAAAAATTAATATGGAACTTTCTATAGAATGTGACCAGTTGCTGACATCAGAATAGCAATGAGGATATGGATGGGGATAATAGTGAGGTCATGAGAGTAGCTATGGAGTGCTGGTTTGGGTTTAGTATTGGGAACGTCTGAGAAATATCCTGTATAAACCATACAGCATGCTCCCTACGTTACAGTAGAGCAACCGCATTAATCGAACCAGAATCTGTATGTGCTCTAGGGGATAGAAATAGTATAATTAACTATTATCCTCTGTGGCCAACCAAGCATCTGCTTAATGTAGTTTACACTCACAGTAGCTATAGGCAAGGCTAAATATATACACACAATCCTCTCACATTGTCAGTATTTCTCCTCTTAAAACCCCTTTGAGGACCCACAATGAATGTATAGGATTCAGTGTTGCTATATGGCCAGTCTCTATGGGGGTGAGAGAGCTAGAAGAATCCTAAAGTAGTAATAACAGAGGCTCTGAAGAGGAGGACTCTAATTAGCAGGCCTGTGCACTCTGCAGTACTCTCATAAAGAGACCGGGCTCTTCCTGAGGAAATGGCTCATTCTGACCCACTGGCGGAATGATGCTCCCAGCTAGGCTAACAGGCTGAACACTCCCAACCCTCACGCCTCCGCCACTCTGGCTCTTCTCCCTCTGGTCTGCACAGAGCACAAATATAACCACACTGCAGTCTAAGGGCAGGCATCAGACTACCACAGTGTGTGCATGTGCATACTGTCACAATGTGATGTATGCGTGTGTGTGTGTGTGTGTGTGTGTGTGTGTGTGTGTGTGTGTGTGTGTGTGTGTGTGTGTGTGTGTGTGTGTGTGTGTGTGTGTGTGTGTGGATTCCGCATAACTCTCTCCAGGGCCATTGCTCCGTGGTAGTGGAGAGGAGTACAGATAGAGGCTGTTTGTGTGTTAGGGTGGTGGTCAGTAGCAGTAACAGCTAGCATCACCAAGGGGCTCCCCTCAGTACAGATGAAAGATGTCATTTGTCTCTTTCTCTAGCCCCCCTCTACCCCCTCTCCTCTCCTAAGCCGCCCGCCGCTGCCGGTTTGGGCTTTCCAGGGGCTGCTGGAGCCGTGACAGGCTGCTAAAAAGTCACAACTGGCTGCCATCTTCTAGCCTGACTTCTACGGCTACAGCTCTACAGCTTAGGCCCTGCAGACACACATTCATGTCCATTAGAATACTGGCTGAATGAAACAGTGGAGTTCCACTCTAAAGTCCTGACTCCACAGTAGGCACAGGGGTGCAGCTGAATCTGACCTCCTCCCAACCACTTAGCCACTCCATCAGGTGAGGGGCGAGTGGGGCGAGCGTTTGTGTCCGCCGCCCGGCATGCCGTCCATTAAATATAAATGACAAGTACACTGAGAGGCGCCACCTGTGGAGGCAGGAAACGCCCTGTAAACACAGAGAGCTCTATTCTGTTTGAACAAATCAAAGTGATCAAGCATTCCTCAAAGGAAGTGGAACGGCTCACAACCCAGTTTACACACGTGTATCTCATCCATGGAAGGGGCGAATTGGAAGGGCTAGACAGCCACAGGGTTGGATGATAGCATGCCATCTGTCAGATCAGTGTGCAATCCTACTCGTTGGTCCTATTTGCCTTAACTGGTGTTGTGTAATACCACTGTACCTGATAACTGTGCCTTGGTGTCCTTAGTGAACCTAGCCTCTGAAGCATTCTATTCCAGCCATATCAGTACATTAACTAAATGCCTTTCTCCAAACCCTTCCCTTCAGACTGTTGCTAGCTGACAAAGCTTAACAACAAAGGCCAGACATGGTCAAATACAGCCAGAGTGATACGTTTTGGGAGGGAAGGGAAAAAGGGAGGAGGACGGACAATGCGATATGACCTCTACATTGCAATCTTGGCTGTGCGGTTTTGCTCATTGGAACAGGAACTCGCTGCAGACAGAAAGGCAGTAACAGCAACATGCTATCTAAACCATTACTCAAACACAGCCCTGTGACCACAGAGTGGGAAAAGACAGAGTCTTTGTGGGGGAAGTTAGTGAGCAGCTGCAGAGGAGACAAAGGCATATTCCTCAAGCAAACACCCCCTTTCACCTGGAGAGATAAGAAAATCAATTCATAATGGAAAAGAGTGGCACTAAAGTTGCACAATCGTCTCGGACTCTCTGATGAAATGGATAGCAGAGAATTAATTTTTTCGCAAAACGGTAGGTTACTTTTTGGGGTTGTGTAACATAGCCTAGTTTGCAATGCTCTCACAATCATTCCTTAACCTACTGTAACGTTCTTCGTCGGGCGAAAGAGAGGAAGACCAAAATGCAGCGTGATGATTATCCATTTTAATTGAATACTTTAACAACGAACAAAAACAATAAACCGACAAAATGAACGAAGACGAAACAGTCCCGTAACGTGAACAAAAACACAGGAACACAGTAACAGGAACAATCACCCACAACCCACAATACAAAACAGGCTACCTAAATATGGTTCCCAATCAGAGACAACGACTAACACCTGCCTCTGATTGAGAACCATATCAGGCCAAACACATAGAAACAGACAAACTAGACATACAACATAGAATGCCCAGTCAGATCACACCCTGACCAAACAAAACATAGAAACATACAAAGCAAACTATGGTCAGGGTGTGACACCTACATGCTGCTATTCAAAAATGGACACATGGAGGCCATATCACAGCATATGCTAAAAGGGCGCTTCAGCAGAAATCAAGCACATCATCAGTATGGGTCAGAGTCCAGAGAAAGAACACCCAAACAGCTGGAGGACTGTCTCTGTCTGGGCTGTGTGTCTTTGTGTCTGTCCTTGTGTATGACTCAGCGTTTCTGTCTATCTGTCCCTCCCAGGCCTGGCCTCTCTGCATGGGGTGTCATGACTGAAGATGTCCCCTGTGACAGACTCTGCTACCTACCTAGGCATTCTGGGATTGCAGAGGGAAACTGATATAGAACAGGGTTACTAGAGAGCTGTGATAAATGGCATGGTTGTCTGTGTGATGGAAACATGGCTCACCCCTGTTGGCAGCCAGTGGCATTTGGAAATGGTGTGATTTACCTAACTTTATGCCTGTGAACATGCAGGGAAGGGAGGCATGTTTGTGTGAATAGTATGAATTGCCCAGTAATTTATATAGGCAGAGAGATAGTTGACAACAGACAGTGGAAGAAGACATAGTAGGCGGATGGATAATTAACAAGGAGAGAAATATTGAGACCAATACAAAAAAATATGGATATACATTTTGCAATTATGAACCCTATTTTCTGAGTAACAGCTGGGCTTCCCTGGTCTCAGTTTCCATCAGCATGCCCATGCTGTGCCAACCAAGATAGCTATGCCCGGGGGAATCTTCACCGACGGTGGGGCAACTATCTGTCCCTCTCCCCCTGTCTGATAACTACAGAGCATTACTGAGAAGCTCAGCTCCCCTCTCCTGTTGCCCCCCAGCTGCTCACACAGCGATGTGTGTGAGTTACACAGTCAGAGTTTAGAAGTGACGCTCTCTCTGTGTGTGCGCTGGCGGCTCACGCACACACACACGCACACACGCACACGCACACGCACACACACGGGACCAGCATAACAAGCAGAACACCAAGAGATGGAAGGCAGAAATATGATCGGAATGATCCAGCATACATTAATACTGGAGCAGAGCAGGCAAGCCTGCCATTTTAATCAACATATTACCTTATATCACTTCAGATTATTAAGAGTCTTATGCACAGTAGGGAGAGTGCATAGGACTATCTCACATTCCTGGTGTACAGTATAGTGTATATCTTACAGTCCTCATTATCAACACATTTGCATGTACACTATTCCTCTATGGTTTATCTGTGCCTTATCGCTAGCTCCAGTAGCCCATCAGTAGTCAGCCATGTTGTTCATTTTCTCCAGTATGTCCCAGTAGTACATTCAGTATGCACATATTACGACCACGTGACCATGGCTGGAACAGACATCTGCTTCATGCATCATCAGCAACCATCCAGCCTGCCAGCGGACAAGCCGTGCTCTGTGGCTTTGGAGTGACATCGGGCTGGTTGGGGCTTAACATGTACATTTACTGAAAATGGAAAGTCAGCAGAAAAGGGACCTCATTGTCTCTCCCTGGCAGCAATGACCTTCAAGTATTGACTAACCCCATTGGCTGGGTATGAAGAACCATGACGTGAGAATGAAACAGTAGATAATGTGAAATCAGCATGTAAGAGCTGATGTTGGGCTATGTTCTCCAAACTAGGGATGACAACGGGAAACAGCTGCACATCATAAATAACACTCACTATCTAGCCACTTTTAGCATCATTCATTCAGGTAAATGTCTGCGAACACATTCTCCTGGACAATAGCAACAGAACCACATCATGTAAGAGGGCACTGAGAGGCCTTGTGAGAAATTAATGCAAGGATGTCTGGGGAAGAAAGGGAGGGAGGAAAAGGGTGCTGAGTTGCTGATCCACGCTGAGAGGTTAGGGTTGTGCCCTGTCACCCTGTGACCCTGCTCCCTGGGCAGAGGTCTGAGGTGAGCTTGTCAGGCCACATAGGCTGGCATTTGTCTGATGAGGGCTCCGGCTGCAGCCAGGCGAACCTCTCGCCCCCGCATCCCATCCACAGGGAGGTGGTAACCAGTGGAAACCGGTTGGGACAGCGGTGAGCGGGAGGAGCCACGAGGATACAGCTCTTACATACATCACTGTCGCCTCTAGGTAGCATATTATATTATAAATGCAGAGGTGGGATATTTATGTGTGTGTGTGTGTGTGTGTGTGTGTTTGACAGAGTGCATGTATAGGTAAAGCGACAAGTGTGTGTGTCTGTATGTGTGTGTGCGTGTGTATGCAGAGTGTGTGTCTGTCTGTGTGTGTGTGTACGACTGCGTGTTCATGCATGTTCTGTGTGTTCATGCATGGGTGTGTGTGTGTGTTTGTCAACAGACACTGAGTCATAGATGACAGCCTGCCCTATCTCCATATCAGAACATTACATTAACCTAGCCTTAGATGCAGAAAAAGAGGCCCAAACAAACAAGAACTTGATGTAATTTCCCTTCTAGATTAGACCTGATGTCTCTGTGAATCACCCAGCGCCCCTCCATCCACTCCACTGACTTCCTCCATCACATATAGAAACCCAAAGACAACAAACCCCAAATGAACAAACAAACAAGCCTATGATCTGATTAGTGGGGGCTGTGCCTCTTAGGCCTCTTTCTATGAGTTGAGGATAAACATACAGTGGCAAGAAAAAGTATGTGAAACCTTTGGAAAAACCTGGATTTCTGCATACATTTGTCATAAAATGTTATCTGATTTTCATCTAGGTCACAACAATAGACAAACACAGTCTGCTTAAACTAATGCAGGGTGGAAAAAGTATGTGAACCCTTAATTTAAGAACTGGTTGACCCTCCGTTGACCCTCCAAACCTTATCTGTAGTTGCAGATCAGACCTGCACAATGGTCAGGAAGAATTTTGGACCATTCCTCTTTACAAAACTGTTTCAGTTCAGCAATATTCTTGGGATGTCTGCTGTGAACTGCTCTCGAGGTAATGCCCCAGCATCTCAAATCGGGTTGAGGTCAGGAATCGGGTTGAGGTCGGGAATCGGGTTGAGGTCAGGAATCGGGTTGAGGTCAGGAATCGGGTTGAGGTCAGGAATCGGGGTTGAGGTCAGGAATCGGGGTTGAGGTCAGGAATCGGGGTTGAGGTCAGGAATCGGGTTGAGGTCAGGAATCGGGTTGAGGTCAGGAATCGGGTTGAGGTCGGGCCACTCCAGAAGGCGTATTTTCTTCTGTTGAAGCCATTCTGTTGTTGATTTACTTCTGTGTTGTGGGTCGTTGTCCTGTTGCATCACCCAACTTCTGTCGAGCTTCAATTGGCAGACAGATAGCCTCACATTCTCCTGCAAAGTGTCTTGATACATTTGGGAATTAAATTTTCCGTCCAGGCCCTGAGGCAGCAAAGCAGCCCCAAACCATGATGCTCCCTCCACCATACTTTACAGTTGGGATGAGGTTTTGATGTTGGTGTTTTTTTCTCCACACATAGTGTTGTGTGTTCCTTCCAAACAACTCAACTGTAGTTTCATCTGTCCACAGAATACCTTGCCAGTAACGCTGTGGAACATCCAGGTGCACTTTTGCAAACTTTAGATGTGCAGCAATGTTTTTTTTAACAGCAGTGGCTTCTTCTGTGGTGTCCTCCCATGAACACCATTCTTGTTTAGTGTTTTACGTATCATAGACTCGTCAACAGAGATGTTAGCATTTTCCAGAGATTTCTGTAAGTCTTTAGCTGACACTCTAGGATTCTTCTTAACCTCATTGCGCATTCTGCGCTGTGCTCTTGCAGTCATCTTTACAGGACGGCCACTCCTAGGGAGAGTAGCAACAGTGCTGAACTTTCTCCATGTACAGACAATTTGTCTTACCATGGACTGATGAACATCAAGGCTTTAAGAGATACTTTTGTAACACTTTCCAGCTTTATGCAAGTCAACAATTCTTGATCTTCTGAGATCTCTTTTGTTCGAGTCAATGCTTCTTGTGAATTGCAAATTCAAATTTTGTGAGTGTTTTTATAGGGCAAGGCAGCTCTAACCAGCATCTCCAATCTCACCTCATTGATTGGAATCCAGGTTAGCTGACTCCTGACTCCAATTAGCTTTTGGAGAAGTCATTAGCCTAGGGGTTCGCATACTTTTTCCAACCTACACTGTAAATGTTTAAATGATGTATTCAATATAGACAAGAAAAATGCTATCATTTGTGTGTTATTAGTTTAAGCACACTATGTCTGTCTATTGTTGTGACTTAGATGAAGATCAGATCAAATTTGATGACAAATTGATGCAGAAATCCAGGTAATTCCAAAGGGTTCACATACTTTTTCTTGCCACTGTATACAACTTTTCAAACCACATGACTGGCTGACTTGGATGAGTTGTGATGAGTCAAAATCACACAAAGTAAATAAATTAAGCAAAACCGGCATCTGAGTGCAGTGTGGCTGAATTACTGTCAAATCAAGACGATGCAGACGTCAACACAGAAACAAAATAAAGGAGCAAACAACAACGTTAGTCATCATCTATCACTAATCGTATTAACTCTGTATTACTTCCAGGCTTTGACGCATTGTCTTTGAGGCAGTGGCATTTGGATGTATGTTTGAGAATGTGTGTGTGAAGTGCACTGCAGAATAAAATTAGCCTACACAGAGGTGGTTGGCAGAATTATAGATTAGCCTACACAGAGGTGGTTGGCAGAATTATAGATTAGCCTACACAGAGGTGGTTGGCAGAATTATAGATTAGCCTACACAGAGGTGGTTGGCAGAATTATAGATTAGCCTACACAGAGGTGGTTGGCAGAATTATAGATTAGCCTACACAGAGGTGGTTGGCAGAATTATAGATTAGCCTACACAGAGGTGGTTGGCAGAATTATAGATTAGCCTACACAGAGGTGGTTGGCAGAATTATAGATTAGCCTACACAGAGGTGGATGGCAGAATTATAGATTAGCCTACACAGAGGTGGTTGGCAGAATTATAGATTAGCCTACACAGAGGTGGTTGGCAGAATTATAGATTAGCCTACACAGAGGTGGTTGGCAGAATTATAGATTAGCCTACACAGAGGTGGATGGCAGAATTATAGATTAGGGAACGTAGAAGTGCAAGCTGAGGGCGCAGCGATTTAATGCACTGATTCGCAGTGCTTGAGGCGTCACTACAGACCCGGGTTCAATACCAGGCTGTGTCGCACCCGGCCGCGACCAGGAAACCCATGAGGCGGTGCACAATTGGCCAAGCGTCGTCCGGGTTAGGGGAGGGTTTGGCCAGCCGGGATGTCCTTATCCCATCGCACTCTAGAGATTCCTTGTGGCGGACTGGGTGCATGCAGCTGACTTCGGTCGGCAGTTGTACGTTGTTTCCTCCTACACATTGGTCCAGCTGGTTTCCGGGTTAAGCGAGCAGTGTGTCAAGAAGCAGTGTGGCTTGGCAGGGTCGTGTTTCGGAGGACGCATGGCTCTCGACCTTCGCCTCTCCCGAGTTCGTACGGGAGTTGCAGAGATGGGACAATACTGTAACTACCAATTGGGAGAAAAAGGGGTAAAAAATATATATATATAGAAATAAAGTAGTGCAAGCTGCTCTCTCTCCATTCTCCTCATCTGTAGATTCACCTCCTCCTATCTCTCTCTCCATTCACATCTGTAGATCCACCTCCTCTCTCTCTCCATTCTCATCTGTAGATCCACCTTCTATCGCTCTCTCCATTCTCCTCATCTGTAGATCCACCTCCTCCTATCTCTTTCTCCATTCTCATCTGTAGATCCACCTCCTCTCTCTCTCTCCATTCTCATCTGTAGATCCACCTCCTATCTCTCTCTCCATTCTCATTTGCAGATCCACCTCCTATCTCTCTCTCCATTCCCATCTGTAGATCCACCTCCTATCTCTCTCTCCATTCTCATCTGTATATCCACCTCCTATCTTTCTCTCCATTCTCCTCATCTGTAGATCCACCTCCTCTCTCTCTCTCTCTCCATTCTCATCTGTAGATCCACCTCCTATCTCTCTCTCCATTCTCATCTGTAGATCCACCTCCTATCTCTCTCTCCATTCTCCACATCTGTAGATTCACCTCCTCCTATCTCTCTCTCCATTCTCATCTGTAGATCCACCTCCTATCTTTCTCTCCATTCTCATCTGTAGATCCACCTCCTATCTCTCTCTCCATTCTCCTCATCTGTAGATTCACCTCCTATCTCTCTCTCCATTCTCCTCATCTGTCGATTCACCTCATCCTATCTCTCTCTCCATTCTCATCTGTAGATCCACCTCCTATCTCTCTCTCCATTCTCCTCATCTGTAGATTCACCTCCTATCTCTCTCTCCATTCTCCTCATCTGTAGATTCACCTCCTCCTATCTCTCTCTCCATTCTCATCTGTAGATTCACCTCCTCCTATCTCTCTCTCCATTCTCATCTGTAGATCCACCTCCTATCTCTCTCTCCATTCTCATCTGTAGATCCACCTCCTCCTATCTCTCTCTCCATTCTCCTCATCTGTAGATTCACCTCCTCCTATCTCTCTCTCCATTCTCCTCATCTGTAGATTCACCTCCTCCTATCTCTCTCTCCATTCTCATCTGTAGATCCACCTCCTATCTCTCTCTCCATTCTCATCTGTAGATTCACCTCCTCCTATCTCTCTCTCCATTCTCCTCATCTGTAGATTCACCTCCTCCTATCTCTCTCCATTCTCCTCATCTGTAGATTCACCTCCTCCTATCTCTCTCTCCATTCTCCTCATCTGTAGATTCACCTCCTCCTATCTATCTCTCTCTCTCTCCTAATGACTGACTGACTGAGCAGAGCTCTAAAGAGAAGTTTCTTGACTCTGTCAGAAGCCCCTGGTTCATTTTATGTGATATATGACCACCCGGGTTGTTCGAGCCCTGGATGCTGATTGGCTGAAAGCCATGTTATATGAGACAATATACCACAGGTATGACGCAAAGCTACTTGTTACCTGTTCTAATTACATTGGTAACCTGTTTATAATAGCAATAAGGCACCTCTGGAGTTTGTGGTATATGACAAATATTCCACGGCTAAGGGTTGTACCTAAGAGCCGCCCTTAGCCGTGGTATATTGGCCATATAGCACATCCCATCGGGACTTACTGCTTAATTATACATTCAAACTCCAAATGTATCCTTTTCTTTTCATTCACAGAGGCAGAGAAAGTCATTTAGTTAGAATTCTGGGAAATACAGCAAGTGTCGGCTGGAGATAGACGTGTAGGTCTTCTTCTCCCTCAGGGGAGAACAGGGTGTGATGGTAGAGCTTCTCAAAGCCAGGAGGATCACCATGGAGGGTTTGCTTCACCTCCACCTGGTGGGATGGGGAAGTACTTGTACTGATACCGTTTAACCTGGTTTCTTCCTGCACTGTTCAGTTGACTAGGACAGCCTTCTCGGTGATTGCCTGGAATGCGTGTTTGAAGTAAATTAACTAGGTACACCACCATCATCTCCCAATCAAGATTTGCTCACAGGAAAACACATATAGATCTCCATTTTTATGGAACGGCCTGCCTACCCATGTGAGAGACGCAGACTCGGTCTCAACCTTTAAGTCTTTACTGAAGACTTATCTCTTCAGTAGGTCATATGATTGAGTGTAGTCTGGCCCAGGAGTGTGAAGGTGAACGGAAAGGCTCTGGAGCAACGAACCGCCCTTGCTGTCTCTGCCTGGCCGGTTCCCCTCTCTCCATTGGGATTCTCTGCCTCTAACCCTATTACAGGGGCTGAGTCACTGGCTTACTGGTGCTCTTTCATGCCGTCCCTAGGAGGGGTGCGTCACTTGAGTGGGTTGAGTTACTGACGTGATCTTCCTGTCTGGGTTGGCGCCACCCCCTTGGTTTGTGCTGTGGTGGAGATCTTTGTGGGCTATACTCGGCCTAGTCTCAGGATTATAAGTTGGTGGTTGAAGATATCCCTCTAGTGGTGCGGGGGCTGTGCTTTGGCAAAGTGGGTGGGGTTATATCCTTCCTGTTTGGCCCTGTCCGGGTGTCATCGGATGGGGCCACAGTGTCTCCTGACCCCTCCTGTCTCAGCCTCCAGTATTTATGCTGCAGTAGTTTATGTGTCGGGGGGCTAGGGTCAGTTGGTTATATCTGGAGTATTTCTCCTTCTCCTGTCACAGTGTCCTGTGTGAATTTAAGTATGCTCTCTCTAATTCTCTCCTTCTCTCTTTCTTTCTCTCTCTCGGAGGACCTGAGCCCTAGAACCATACGTCAGGACTACCGGGCATGATGACTCCTTGCTGTCCCCAGTCCACCTGGCCTTGCTGCTATTCCAGTTTCAACTGTTCTGCCTGCGGTTATGGAACCCCTACCTGTCCCAGACCTGCTGTTTTCAACTTTTAATGATCGGCTATGAAAAGCCAACTGACATTTATTCCTGATTATTATTTGACCATGCTTGTCACTTATGAACATTTTGAACATCTTGGCCATGTTCTGTTATAATCTCCACCCAGCACAGCCAGAAGAGGACTGGCCACCCCTCATAGCCTGGTTCCTCTCTAGGTTTCTTCCTAGGTTTTGGCCTTTCTAGGGAGTTTTTCCTAACCACCGTGCTTCTACACCTGCATTGCTTGCTGTTTGGGGTTTTAGGCTGGGTTTCTGTACAGCACTTCGAGATATTAGCTGATGTACGAAGGGCTATATAAAATAAACTTGATTTGATTTGATTTGCCTTACATTGACATTTTTACAAGATGCTGGGTTTGGTTGCCTCATAGGGAAACACATTTGCCTTACATTGAAATTTTTACAAGATGCTGGGTTTGGTTGCCTCATGGGGAAACACATTTGCCTTACATTGACATTTTTACAAGATGCTGGGTTTGGTTGCCTCATAGGGAAACACATTTGCCTTACATTGAAATTTTTACAAGATGCTGGGTTTGGTTGCCTCATGGGGAAACACATTTGCCTTACATTGACATTTTTACAAGATGCTGGGTTTGGTTGCCTCATAGGGAAACACATTTGCCTTACATTGACATTTTTACAAGATGCTGGGTTTGGTTGCCTCATAGGGAAACACATTTGCCTTACATTGATATTTTTACAAGATGCTGGGTTTGGTTGCCTCATAGGGAAACACATTTGCCTTACATTGATATTTTTACAAGATGCTGGGTTTGGTTGCCTCATGATTTCAATACTTTCTCTGTCAGTGTGCTGTGGAACGGTTCAATTATTGTTAACAAGTCATCAAACATGGTTACCATGCAATTACTTTACGGTTACAAACAGGTCTATGCAATCGTGTAAATGTTGAGGATGCGATCATTATGTTGTTCTGGAGCAGCATATATAGAGGACACAGAGGCCTGCTAATTGATCAGATATGAGGAGCTGTGTGGTTGGGAGCCCTGGGTTTTTGTCTGCCTAATAACAGTGATTCATTTCCCTGTCTGGACCACAATGCTGCATTCTAATTCACTCCAAATGCCTTTTGTCTGGCCAGATAAGTGCCCTAATTAATTATATTAGTGAGGGAAACTTCATTTGCAAAGAAAGCCTTGGCTTGGTTCTAACACGGCTTTGCCAGAGCGGCTCATACAAAAACATCCACACACACACACACACACACACACACACACACACACACACACACACACACACACACAAGGTAAGTAGATTTAAAATACTCCCACACACACATACATATGCATGAAGACGCAAGATCACACCTACTTAGTTCATAAAACAAACATTCTCCTGAACTGAAAGTATTGAATCATCAGCATGCATATGATTTTCATTATGATTTGCCTACGACGTCTCTCTTCTTGTATATCATACACACACATTAACATGCTATAGGCTTATCTTCATACTGTACACCTATTTCATAACTGGTGATTCAATTCTGATCAGGTCTTACACAACATCTATTGAAGAGGTTAAAACGGACCATCATATAAAGATGTCACAGGGTATCAGACACATGTTGTGTATGGTGTTGAACCCAGATTTACCTCCGGTTCAGGGGTCAGAGTAGTGACTCAGATGCCAGGGTACAGAGATGGCAGAGAGGGGGCGTGCTGTGTGGTGGGAGGAAGATTGGGCTGGGAGGAGATATAGTGAGAAAGGAGGGAGGGAGGGACAGTGAAAAGGCGAAGGAGCGTGAGACATACCATCATCTAGAGATGGGGAAAAGTCTCTCAGTCCATTCTCTCAGTTTGCCATGATTGGTATTCAGACAAGATATTCATGAACCTTGACAAACATGAGAACACAACAGTTACCCTGATCAACTCCAAGGGCACTAGAGCCTGTTGTGAGGACTCTATATTAATGACACAGGTACACAAGTTAGATCAACAGCTGGAGTCAGGAGATCGATAAGATATTCAGCCAGCAGTTCTGGAGTCAGCTGAAAGGGACCCCAGGTCTAATTGTATATTTAGAGTGGCCAGCTCTTGTTTGGCTATAATGAGCTTCCTCATTAGGCCTATGAAAGGATAGAGGATTGTTTATCCTCTTGGTATTTAATTGAAAATATTCACAAACATCTAACTGTTAATTAAAGTAAAATAATTTAAAGAAAAAATACATTCTTAACATAAAACAAATATTTTTCTAAAATATGTGTGCCACAACTATTGGCACCCCTTCATTCAATACTGTGTGCAACCTCCCTTTGCCAAGATAACATCTCTGAGCCTTCTCCTAGAATCAGTAATGAGGTCGGAGAACACATGGCAAGGGATCTGAGACCATTCCTCCATACAGAATCTCTCCAGATCCTTCAGATTCCGAGGTCCACGCTTGTGGACTCTCCTCTTCAGCTCATCCCACAGGTTTTCTATGGGGTTTAGGTCAGGGGACTGGGATGGCCATGGCAAAACCTTGATTCTGTGGCCAGTGAACCATTTTTGTGTTGATTTTGAGGTGTGCTTTGGTTCATTGTCCTGCTGGAAGATCCAACCAAGGCCCAGTTTAAGCTTCCTAGCAGAGGCAGTCAGGTTTTGATTTAATATGTGCTGGTACTTGATATAGCCCATGATACCATGTAGCCTAACAAGTTGTCCAGGTCCTTTGGAAGAAAAACAGGCCCACAACAACAAAGATCCACCACCATACTTCACAGTGAGGATGTGGTCATTTTCTGCATGGATATATTTTTGTCTACGCCAAACCCACCTCTGGTGTGTGTTTCCAAAAAGCTCTATTTTGGCCTCATCTGACCATAGAACACGGTCCCATTGAAAGTTCCAGTAACGTTTGGCAAACTGTAGGCGCTTGAGTTTGTGGTTTGATGACAGCAAAGGCTTTTTTATGGCAACCATCCCAAACAACTTGTGGTTATGTAGGCGTCGTCTAATCGTAGTTTTGGAGACTTTATGACCACAAGACTCACCTAACGTCTGCAATTCTCCAGCTGTGATCTTTGGAGATTTTTTGGCCACTCTAACCATCCGTCTCACTGTGCGTGGGGTCAATATAGACACACGTCCTCTTCCTGGCCGATTGTTAACATCTCCAGTTGCTGTCTGTGATTTATTTAGAATTCAAGGCACACTTAACCAGCATGACTAACATTCTGCAGTGATACACCATCCCATCTGGTTTGTGCTTAGTGGGAATATCATTTGTTTTTCAACAGGACAATGACCCAACACACCTCCAGGCTGTCTAAGGTCTATTTGACCAAGAAGTAGAGCTTTCCAGGTGAAGATGGTTGAGAGAATGCAAAGAGTGTGCAAAGTTGTCATCAAGGCAAAGGGTGGTTACTTTGAAGATTCTAAAATAATAAATATTATTTTATTTTTTGTGTTATTTAATAGTTTTGATGTCTTCACTATTATTCTACAATGTAGAAAATAGTAAAAATAAAGAAAAACCCTGGAATGAGTAGGTGTGTCCAAACCTTTTGACTGGTACTGTACATACATACATATAAACACATATACAAACACACACACACACACACACATACACACATACACACATACACACATACACACATACACATATATATATATATATATATATATATACACACAAACACACACACACACACACACACACACACACACACACACACGTTTTAATATAATTTCCTTTATTACTCTCTCCCCATATCACCCCCCTAATTGGAGTAAACGAGTGAACAACAAAGCTTAGGTTTATCACCATCCATATTGGATTTCTATTTGCAATATATTTTATAACTGTGCTGTGATGTTTCACAAAAGTTCTGAACCGCTCTATTCTCATAGTTACTACAGATTGTAAATTAAAAACATTTTTGATAAAAGTATTATTCTATTATTGATTGATTATGACTTTTCAGATCATCCAGTAGTGCTATCTGCAGAGTTAGCTACAGGTAAATGTTGCAATTCTTCAGCCATTCCTGGACCTGTGACCAAAAACAAGCTACATATGGACAGTAGCAAAACAAATGATCTCATGATTCTGTCTCTTCGCAGCAAAATCTGCAGAGCTGGAAAGGTTGTATCCCCCATATATATATACATATAAATAACATTCTATTGGTGGCAAAAATGTTGCATAATATTCTTAATGGAAAAATTCAAAGTTTTGACTCCGGCTTCGTTTTCTGTATCAGTTCATAAACCATGTGCCATGGAATTGGTACGTCAAAAATCTCTTCCCAACTATTTTTCAATCTATACAACACACCTGTCAATTCTTTGGTCCTTAAATGAAACTGGTATACATTTTATTTATCACAGTTTTCTTTAAACGATTATGGTCTTTAATCCAGGGCCGACAGACAAGTTCCCAGGGTTCCCATGCGGGACCAGAATGAAAAAGTTAGAAAAAGTATGAATATGTGTGCACTCGCTACTGCACTGTAAATCGTCTGGATTAGAGCATCTGCTAAATTACTAAAATGTACAGTCGAGGCTTGGGGAGAGGGAGATCAGTAAAAACTGGAGAGGGCAAAATTCCAAGCCCCGTCTGATATAGAATAGAAATATGTATCTAGATGATGCACTGTAGCCATTGAATGCAATCCACTGGGGTCAAACTGTAGGTCAGACTCAGAATGTTTGTATAAATCAGATCAAAATAATCCAGCCTGAATAACAGCATTAGCGTACTGTATACCTGACCATGAACAATCAGGTCAATGACCAAACCGATAAAGAAACAGATGGCTATGAGATGTGGGAAGCAGTCTATTTATACCCTCATATCAGATGGGTAGCAAGCTGACTGTACTGTAGCTGACTCTGCTGCATAAGAGATTGAAGAGCCCAATGTAGCACAGTAACAATGAATCAACATGCAATCAGATAGGAAGGACTGCATTGTCTATTCCATGATGGATTATGTATGATTACATTAACTCTTCATCCTGGATATTGATTGATCTCCTGTCCCATCTAAAGCCTCCTCTCTCCATGAGGCAGGGAGTAATCTGATCCAAGAACTCACGGGTGAAATTATACAGTATTTTCGACTTTTCCGCTACATTAACCTCCTCTTGTCAGAAATCTCTTATCGCCTACGACGACGGGGGAAACCCTTCTTTCATCAAATCACGCATGCATGTTTGGTTGAACAAAATGGCAGACGAATCATGTTGGACGCTGGTTGAATCTGCTCATCTGTGCATGTGTCACCGCCTCCTAAGACAGCGATCTAGGTCACACCCTCACACACTCAGACACTGCACTTTGTCTCACATGGTAAATATTAATCTACAATTAGCTCTAGTCCATGGTTATCACTGAGCCATGAACGGGCTGGGAGAGAACAGGGCTTGAAGCTTCATTTATGTTGGAGCACGTCTGATTGAAAGTGGCTGCTTGAGATAACAGCACTGTGTTCATCTGCATTCTGAATGACTGACTGACTATGTCCTTGAATAATAAACCATGATGTCACTGGAAAATGAGACATGAAAGGGAAATATTGATAGTAATTATGTACAGCCAAGTCCCATCACTGACGTTAAAGGAGCAATCTGCAGTTGCTACATCCATTGTTGGACTGATAAATGAATGATATTTAGCCATTGAGTCTTGCTGAATATAACTAATAAATGCCTCATGAGCTAAGTTCAACACTCTCATCCCATCAGAACCCCAAATATAAGCTTTTCCATTCATCCAATGTTTCCTTTTCAGATGACAGAGGACACCTGAGAATGCCAGGGGTCCAAATTCAAACACCACAGTGAGCAATCAGTCAGACATTTTGGTTCCTATCCTCCTGACAGGCCCACCTCCCTTGGGCCTTAGGAAGGGCAGTGACTGGGTTGGCATGGCAGCCCAGACAGCTAGTCCCAGAGGAGTAGTCAGTTCTCTGGAGGTTTCCACTCCAGCTGACAGTAATTGCAATGGGCCATGTCCTACTGGCAGTTTGCGGCTTCTCTCTGTCCATGCAACCCTGGGGCAGGTCTGTCGGTCTGTCTGCATACACCTGCACAATCTGGAATATTTTTGTTTTATCTGCTTCCCATGGTAAAGACTACCGCTTCATCCCATTTCTTGGAACATACACATGTCCACTTCCTTTGCAAAGAAAACAGTCTTTGAAAATACTGATGTCAATATGTATCTCACTTTGGTGAAGAGGGAGCAGGGTGTCTTTCATGCTACATAAAATGATTCCTAAAAAAATTGCTGAATAACAAAACACTTTACTTGACACCCATCATAACCATGTCATAACATGTCATAATAGCTGACATAACATGTCATAACCAGTCATAATATGGTCATAACACTGCCATGACCATTATATTTACACCTGTTGTGACATATATTGTGTTATTTTATGGCTGGTTATGACACCTACATAAGAGTCAAAACCCACATTTATATAAAATGTAAAAAATCCTGCCAAAAAGTTTCCTTTCGTTTGAAAGTTTGTTTCTTAGGTCCTTTGCTGTTTTTGTAATGAATTCTTTACAGTCATGTTTTTTTCCATCATATTTTAAATGCAGATTATGACACTGTCAAGAAGCATTATGACCGTACAGTGTCACTTTACTTGGACTAAGAAAATACTTTTTATGACACTGTCAAGAAGCATTATGACCATCATAATCCTATAAGCCAGATAGGCCTATCACGTACATGCCCTTGTGTCAGTCGTCAGTCAAAAAGAGGATGTCTTGTCCTGCTCCTGAATTCATCCCAGTCATCAGCAACAGAGCATTGGGGTAGGTGCATGTCTGACATCAATATGTGTACAATTACAATGATAATTTAATATGGTCAATTTCAGAAAATGTTCTATAACATAAACATACTGTTAAAAGCAGGCTGTGGTGTACTGTAATGGAATGGTTTACCTTGTTTGGTAGGTTATGTGAGTTTTGACACTCTTATGTAGGTGTCATAACCAACCATAAAATAATGCAATATATGTCAGGTCTAAATATATATGTGCCATGACAGTGTTATGACCATACTGTGACAGGTTATGACAAGTTTTTTCGGCCGTTATGACATATAATGACATGGTTATGACGCTGAGTGTCAAGTAAAGTGTTACCAAATAATCATATAGCTCTCATCAGGGTTATGGCTAACGGCATCCTCGCTCTGTGCTCTCTGACTCCAGCTGCAAGACATCCATATAGATACTGCTATACATGCAGATAAACCATCCAATCTAGCAGGAGGAAATTAAAGGATAACCTTTTTTTCAGGGACGGAGAGAAAGTGTTTTCCTGCATCGTTTGAGGTCCTCTCCTCTTTCCTCTGCTCCTTCTGTCGAGACAGATCTCTAAGTTATTTCTGTCTTATGAGCGCGTGGACACACTGCAGGGCTCAATTAAGCTCTTTGAGAGAGAGGTTGTTAAAAACAGAGGCATTCTGAAGACCGCACCACTGGTTCCCAAATCCTGGATCACACACAGAGAGAAGTTCTCACATCAAACGTCAAGCCTCTCCAAGCCTCTTCCCTCTGCAGAGAACAGTGTGACTCACCATGTACCGGGGCCAAGAAGAAATGAAGAGGAAGTGAAAGAGAAGGAAGAAGGAGAAAGGCTCTAAAATGAGCATCACAGTTGGGACTGATGGGTTGTGTTAGTTGTGGGCATGTCACATGTTGGAGCTCAATGCCAATTCACAGGGAAATGGTAGGAATAGAGTGAGAAAACATCATTTCAGTATCACTCCACAACGATACAATGCTACAAAATACCCCCAAAAATTTAAACCACATTATGGACCACTCAATTTGGGTTTTGAGACACTAAAAACAAACAGTCAAACATGGTACAGGCGTCATCTATACACATACTGTGCCTTCTGTAATTATTGAGACGGTGAAGATGAGTTTCTCTCTGTATTTGGCTCTGTACTCCAACACTTTGGATTTAAAGTTATACATTTACATTTAAGTCATTTAGCAGACGCTCTTATCCAGAGCGACTTACAAATTGGTGCATTCACCTTATGACATCCAGTGGAACAGCCACTTTACAATAGTGCATCTAACTCTTTTAAGGGGGGGGGGGGTCAGAAGGATTGCTTTATCCTATCCTAGGTATTCCTTAAAGAGGTGGGGTTTCAGGTGTCTCCGGAAGGTGGTGATTGACTCCGCTGTCCTGGCGTCGTGAGGGAGTTTGTTCCACCATTGGGGTGCCAGAGCAGCGAACAGTTTTGACTGGGCTGAGCGGGACCTGTACTTCCTCAGTGGTAGGGAGGCGAGCAGGCCAAAGGTGGATGAACGCAGTGCCCTTGTTTGGGTGTAGGGCCTGATCAGAGCCTGAAGGTACTGAGGTGCCGTTCCCCTCACAGCTCCGTAGGCAAGCACCATGGTCTTGTAGCGGATGCGAGCTTCAACTGGAAGCCAGTGGAGAGAGCGGAGGAGCGGGGTGACGTGAGAGAACTTGGGAAGGTTGCGGGCTGCGGCGTTCTGGATGAGTTGTAGGGGTTTAATGGCACAGGCAGGGAGCCCAGCCAACAGCGAGTTGCAGTAATCCAGACGGGAGATGGCAAGTGCCTGGATTAGGACCTGCGCCGCTTCCTGTGTGAGGCAGGGTCGTACTCTGCGGATGTTGTAGAGCATGAACCTACAGGAATGGGCCACCGCCTTGATGTTAGTTGAGAATAGTTGAGAATTATACAATGACTATGAGGTTAATGTGCAGACTGTTAGCTTAATTAGATTTTTTTTTTTATACATACAGGGTGAACCGTTTATCTGTAATCCGTAACCATGGTAGCGTTCACATTAATGTAGAAGCATTTAGAAACATATTATATTCCTATTTACAATGAAATGACTCCAAAATGACATTACATTATTTATATTAGGCACAAAATAATCTGAAACACAACCAAATCAAACAGCAAATTCATCCAAAAAATCATTAGAGTCAAAAGCTTGATGTCATTATTGCATGATAGGAATATGGGACCAAATACTCAACTTTTGGCTACTTCAATACACAAGTGAATTTGTCCCAATAGTTTTGGTCCACCAAAATGGGGGACTATGTACAAAAAGTTCTGGAATTTCTAAACGGTTCACCCAATATGGATGAAAATACCCTCACATTAAATCTGGCAGTCTGTGCTTCAACCTCATAGTCATTGTATAATTTCATATCCAAAGTGCTGCATTAAAGAGCCAAAATAATAAAAAATGACTATGAGGTTGAACTATCCCAATAATTACAGAGGTCATTTTATTACAAAGTACAGTGAATAAAATTTAAAATCAGGCCCTTATAAAGAAACGTCTCAGTTGGAGGATACAGTGGCAGGCTTTGGCGCAGGCATTGACGTAATTAATAACAATACATTTTCACAATTTATTATTTACATCAAGACCGTTAAAAGTTTTCATTTTGGCTGGACAGCTGACCAAAAAGATCATCCCTAACAATGTTGGATAAACCTACAGTAAAGATCATCCCTAACGTCGTTGTATAACCCACAGTAAAGATCATCCCTAATGTTGTTGTATAACCCACAGTAAAGATCATCCCTAACGTCGTTGTATAACCCACAGTAAAGATCATCCCTAACATCGTTGTATAACCCACAGTAAAGATCATCCCTAACGTCATTGTATAACCCACAGTAAAGATCATCCTTTACGTCGTTGTATAACCCACAGTAAAGATCATCCCTAACGTTGTTGTATAACTAACAGTAAAGATCATCCCTAACGTCATTGTATAACCCACAGTAAAGATCATCCCTAACGTCGTTGTATAACCCACAGTAAAGATCATCCCTAACGTCATTGTATAACCCACAGTAAAGATCATCCCTAACGTCGTTGTATAACCCACAGTAAAGATCATCCCTAACGTCGTTGTATAACCCACAGTAAAGATCATCCCAAACGTCATTGTATAACCCACAGTAAAGATCATCCCTAACGTCAGTGTATAACCCACAGTAAAGACCATCCCTAACGTCGTTGTATAACCCACAGTAAAGATCATCCCTAACGTCATTGTATAACTCACAGTAAAGATCATCCCTAACGTCGTTGTATAACCCAGAGTAAAGATCATCCCTAACGCCGTTGTATAACCTACAGTAAAGATCATCCCTAACGTCATTGTACAACCCACAGTAAAGGTCATCCCTAACGTCGTTGTACAACCCACAGTAAAGATCATCCCTAACGTCGTTGTATAACCCACAGTAAAGATCATCCCTAACGTCGTTGTATAACCCACAGTAAAGACCATCCCTAATGTCGTTGTATAACCCACAGTAAAGATCATCCCTAACGTCATTGTATAACCCACAGTAAAGACCATCCCTAACGTCGTTGTATAACCCACAGTAAAGATCATCCCTAACGTCGTTGTATAACCCACAGTAAAGATCATCCCTAACGTCGTTGTATAACCCACAGTAAAGATCATCCCTAACATCGTTGTATAACCCACAGTAAAGATCATCTTTAACGTCATTGTATAACCCACAGTAAAGATCATCCTTTACGTCGTTGTATAACCCACAGTAAAGATCATCCCTAACGTTGTTGTATAACTAACACTAAAGATCATCCCTAACGTCATTGTATAACCAACAGTAAAGATCATCCTTTACGTCGTTGTATAACCCACAGTAAAGACCATCCCTAACGTTGTTGTATAACCCACAGTAAAGATCATCCCTAACGTCGTTGTATAACCCACAGTAAAGATCATCCCTAACGTCGTTGTATAACCCACAGTAAAGATCATCCCTAACTTCGTTGTATAACCCACAGTAAAGATCATCCCTAACGTCGTTGTATAACCCACAGTAAAGATCATCCCTAACGTTGTTGTATAACTCACAGTAAAGATCATCCCTAACGTCGTTGTATAACCCACAGTAAAGATCATCCCTAACGTCGTTGTATAACCCACAGTAAAGACCATCCCTAACGTTGTTGTATAACCCACAGTAAAGATCATCCCTAACGTCGTTGTATAACCCACAGTAAAGACCATCCCTAACGTTGTTGTATAACCCACAGTAAAGATCATCCCTAACGTCGTTGTATGACCCACAGTAAAGCAAGGCATGAGCTTCAATTTTAGTAGAACCATCGTTACAAAAAGTACGTAAACGTTTATCTAGGGGAGTGTTTGTGTATTGACCAGTCTCAATAGCGAGAGGGACCACTCCACATCTATATTTTGCATGAGAGCTTCGATATTGCTTGGATGAAACATGATGCTACTGACTTCATGCCGCAGGGCATAGTGAGTGTTTGACCGGGAGCAGCAGAAGAGGCACTGCCATTTCTATTGCCGATGTCCTGTCCTGCTCCAGCACAGAGGGCAACGGTCTGTGATACTGAAGGTACTGTGGTCCCTGTCTTTCTCTCCTCTCTTCCCTCCTCTCCTCTCCTCTTTTCCCTGTCACAGTCACACTCCTCTCTTCCCACCTGTCTGCCTCATGACTCCTCCATCCAGCCTGCATGACATCTAAGTATGGGCTGTCTGGGATGGAGCATTAGATATGCTTATCTGATGGTAGGCCTTTGTCTTAATGCTGCATTAGATTTGGCTCTGGAATGGCACATTAGATCCTGAATGTCTCTGACGGCATGTGTAAATGTGGTTGTGTATATTTGTGTCTCTTAAATGGTCTATTACACTCAGTGACTCCTTGGGGGATCGGGCTTTCAGCCCCCAGCCTTTGGATAGCCTCCTGGACCACCTGAAGGCACCACAGACTCTGGGCTCCTTTAAAAGACCTTTCTCTCTAGGAAGGCTTTCTGTTGATATCTGTGCTCCTTGGTGTCCTCGTAGAGTCAGCTGGGTTCTTTGTGTCAGTTCCACTCTCTAGTTGAGTAAATTTTTTGTTTCCATTTTGCTTTTATTTTATGCACTTTGAGATAATTCTGTATCATGAAAAGCGCTTTACAAATGTGATACATTATTACCGATGATGTGTCTGGCTCTTTGCTCAAGCCATTACGTTTCATCTCAGCCTGGTCCCAGATGTGGTTGTTCTGTCTTAACAACTCCTATGGTCATTGTCACGTCGCTCTGGGAAACTAGCCAATAGGCCTAAACGAGAGAAACAGGCAAACTCACAGAATAACACACTACTACTACAGGCCTATCAACCCAGTCTGGGAACTGGGAATGAATCCCATCTTGTGTTAGCTGTTCTGATTTGTTACTTGTCAGCAGCACTGTCACCAGACTCTCAAGTCATTACGGTGAAACCCCCCTGGAAACCCCATCACCTTTCTCTTCCAGTACAGCAGCTAGCTATAGGAGAAACATCTTCCCTAATGACACCACTGGTCCAGGGGACCATATTCCAAGAGGATCACTTTCCTTCTTAATCAACATGCTGGTTTGAGGCTACAGCCAACTGTTGACAGCATGCTGCCTTTATGAATGGGGCATGACCATGAAAGAAATCATCTGAGAGAGCGAGAGAGGGAGATTGATTGATAATCTGGGAGATTATTTCACTAATGGTGGCATTAACCTCGTAAGCGCCTCCTGAATTTTGTTTTGGGATATTCTGACTTTCCCCTGAACCACAAAGGGGACAGAGTAGGGGGGTTTTGAGGGGTGGATAGAGGACACAGGAGTGAAAAAAACTGCCCCATAGTCAGGAAAACTAAAAGCTGTTAAAAAGAATGTTTCTCTCCTGTGGTTAAACTCTTAATACCATTGTCAAAGCAGCGCTCTATGATATTAATGACCACCCTTAAAGAGACAGAGGACAGGAAGTCACTGATCCACCATTTGGCTTATGATGAGGACACAATATCCACGGGTAATTGAGCACAAATGGTGTCAGCGTTTGTTGTTTTAAATCATTTTTGCCCTCCACGCACATTTGGATATATTTCCAATGTGAGCCTGGGCCATGCTGTGTCAGCCATAGTGTGTCAGCGATGCTGTGTCAGCCATGGCGTGTCAGTCAGGCTGTGTGCTGTGTTTTGTGTGTGTCTCTGTGTGTAATGACACTCTTTCACCCTTGCCTTCATTAAGGATCATACCACTGCCGTATCCGCTTGTTGCCCTAGCTAAACATGAACATAATTTCTGCCTTCATTTTAAGCCCCGCCTACCCAAACTTGAGATTTGTTGGGAGAGTTGTCTCTCAGTTTTTTTCCTTTTGAAATGTCCAAGAGAATCTGATATCCTCCCCAGACCTAGTGATGTTGCTCCTACAGTATGCCTGGGTTTCCTAGGCTAAGTGACTAGTGGATGTCTTTGGTCTGCTCTGTGCTCAAGTATCAGAAGGCTGTTTTATTGAATCACTATATTGATCTCTGTCAAACTGATTTTTAGAGAGAGGCCTTGGTTATGGTCTAGGAGGTAGAGGGGCCCATGCAGGACTTCACCAAAAATCCCTACCCCTGATCTATAATGGATCAAAATCTAGTCCACAGTTTCACCTCCCAGACAGGGAGAAATAAGGCTACTGCAGCCTTGGGGGTCCTAACCCCAAGGTTGAACAGACTGTAGTGTCAGCACCTTTTAGCTAGTTTTCTAGTCTTAGACAACATAAACAACATCCAACAATAGTTGTTTGATGAACTACAGAGTGTGTGTGTACACTATAGGTATGGATTATTGTGTTTCTCTGACAGACCACCTAATAAAGGGGGATGACGGTGCAGCTTTTAGTTTGTCCCGACCACAGATCCTATTGATTACAATTCATCTGTGTGAGAGAGAGAGAGCCAGAGAAGACAGGAGACATGGAGAATGCCTGCACTGCATCTCTCTCTCTCACACACACACACACACACACACACACACACACACACACACACACACACACACACACACACACACACACACACACACATATACATACACACACATGCTATGATCAATACTGCCATTACATGAGACTGAGGGAGATGGGGGCGAGAGGGGGAGAGAGAGAGAGAAAGTGAAAGAATGGAATACTGAGAGGGATGGAGGGAGTGCAGGTGTGAAGGGAGTGCAGGTGTGAAGGGAGTGTAGGTGTGAAGGGAGTGCAGGTGTGAAGGGAGTGTAGGTGTGAAGGGAGTGCAGGTGTGAAGGGAGTGCAGGTGTGAAGGGAGTGCAGGTGTGAAGGGAGTGCAGGTGTGAAGGGAGTGCAGGTGTGAAGGGAGTGTAGGACAGAGAAAGGCAAGGAGAGGGTGACAGTCTAGAGGTGGAGTCGGAAGGGAACAGTGATAGGTGAAAAGGTCTATGAACAGAGTGAGAACAACATGGCCCACAGAGACCCTGCAGTATCATCCTGTCTGCTCGCTCAACAGGTTAGCACCAGCAGCACAGTACAGCTAATGACGGTTAGTGCAGACAACACTCTCTCCCACTAGTCAATGGCCTCTTCTGGAAAATCACTAATGGTTCATTATACAGAGATGAAGCAGTACATTTCAGAGACTGACAGTTGGAATAATAGATGAAGTGAGGACAAACTCATGTCTGAGGGAGCTTTTCCCTTCACTTATAAGGTACATTACGCATAGTTTCTCCTTCTGCTCTCTACCTGCAGTCCCACGCCAGCTCTCCTTCTCGCTTTCTTCAAAGTCGCTCTCGTATTCATCTAGGCCTACACTCTCTCCTTGTGTTTTCTTCACTCTCTCCCTCCCCTCTGTCTGACAGTCGGGACACTTTGATTTGATCTAGTTGAAGATGACAGCAGAATCTGAAGGCTGCGAACGCTGCAACAACTCCAGTTGGGTGGTTCACTGTACTGTAAAACCATTAGACTACTATCTGTGTATTCAACTAGAGCTTTACTCAATCAGGAAGTCAGAAGGATTTCACATGGCATTTAAACTAATGAAGTCATTATTTTAGGATTATATGCATCTAGTCATCACACCAGCTGTATAGTATGGCTTGTAATTCCTTTTCCTGTCTGTCGCCATGGTGATTAGCAACTGAGAAAAAATATGAGATGACAGGGTATCTGGCAAATGGCACTAATTAATGATATTAAACTGATACTACGAGACAAGTATTCCCAAGTGTTTAGATTAGATTGTTCTGATAGAAAGGCGTCTGCAGTACAACAATTCTTTTTGAAAACGTTCATGTACTGTAAACCTTGGAATATTCTGGCTATGAATACAGGTCACTTCAGTTGGTCAGTCATCTTCTAGGATAATTAAAAAGGCAGGTAGCTAGCTAGTCTCCCTGTGTCCCACCATGCGTGAGGCAGAGGGGAGGTGGTAGTTGTTATTGTTGTTTACAGTGTGGACAGCATGCATTGCTGAGGTCACTATAATGGGGCCTACAGCTGATCAGAACAAGGAGCTTGGCACCCTCCCTCTTCATACAGCTAAAGGCATCAGCCATTACAAAAGTCAAGCTCTCTTTCACACGCTCACACACGATCGGAGGTGGCACACATGCTGCCGATCTCCCTCGTCCCCCTTCAACTCCTGTGGAGTCACTGACCCGGAACAAAAGACAGAACAATTTGTTCAATTAAGCCAGCTACTTAATTACACATGAAGGGCAGAGACGAGCCGACACACACACTGCGTTCGATTAGAGGCAGCACTTGACAGAGCTTGATCCATGATAAACCACATCCCAGTTTACACATAAAAGAGAGAGGAGAGAGCGAGAGCGAGAGAGAGGAGGGGTGAATTTGAGCAGGAGAATGAGAGAGAGGATTCTAAATGTGGAAATGAGAGCGAGACTAGGAGAGGGAGACATCCTGTTAGAGTGGGTCCAGCAGCCCTATGCAGAGGATGAGCAAGAAGCCAGTTATGAGCTATAGGGGGATCTTTATAGAGCCATAGATGAAGGCATCACAGAGGGGGGGGAGAGAGACCATTCCCCTCCAGCTGGGCCATACGGGCCAGTCATACTGGGAAATGTGTCTGTTTCACATAAACAGCTTGAGACGCCCAACTCCAGTTGGCTTTAGGGTTAATGCCAGCCTCCAACCCCCACTAACACTGTTCCCCACTGGGATTCTCCTCTCATCCCCCCATCTTTCTGCCTTCATCCCTCTCTCCATCTGCAACTATTTACCGTAATAAAAGAGGGAGGTATGATGCTACATACGCCACAGGAGGTTGGTGGTACATTAACTGGGGAGGACGGGCTCGCGGTAATGGCTGGAGCGGAATAGGTGGAATGGTATCAAATACACCAAACACATGGATTCCATGTGTTTGATGCCATTCCATTCGCTCTGTTCCAGACATTATTATGAGCTGTCCTCCCTTCAGCAGCTACACTTAACATACTCTAGCTGCATCAGTGTACTAAAAGGGTCATTGACTGGGACACTGTGGTGAGGTTAGAATCCCTTATAAAGGAGCAAATGATGTTTGGGTGTAGTTGGTGTCTTCCTTTAAGAGTCAGGGGCTCTCGTGCTAAAGACAGTTTACCCCCCAATGAGATCAAGATTATCTGCCTCTCCTGCATTGTACTGAGTGAGACCAATAGTATGAGCAGTAAAAACATGACACTGTTCTATTATGGCCATTAGCCTGAGGAACGTTGTGGCTTGTGCATACAGACAGGCACATGATACAATACAGAACATATGTCAAATACAAACATGCATAATATATCATCACGAACATGATTGACTCATCAAACGACAATCCTCTAGTTTGAATGCACACTCAACAGACTGTTACCCCCCTTTCACCCCACACTGACACGTGCCTCCGTGCACACGACTGTAGCCAGTTATCTGAGACGCATGGCGTGTGTGCGTATGTCCTCGCATATGAGTGTGTGCGCGAGCGTGCATGTTTGTGTGTGCATGCGAGCGTGCCTGTGTGTTTGTTTACTCACAGGCTCAAGGACTCAGGATTAATTCTGCTAATAGAGCTCATTTATCTGTTAATCCCTGTCTGTCAGCAAACAGGGTCCAGGTGACCAGGCGAAGCAACCATAATGAGTGCTGCCACAGACACAAACGCTTCAACGACCCACTAATACCCACCAACAACTTTTTTAACAATCGCTCTTAAAAGAGTATAAATCCATGAGAAATAAAAACTAGGTTTAAGTATTCCCATTTTAACCTGCAGATAGCAATTGGTAGAAGCTGACGAGGCCTGAGGCTCATCATGGTCTTCCACGGGCCCTGCAGCACTGCTATCTGCTTCACTAGAGAGCTGCCATTCCGGCTCCCAATGGAGTCGCCACACAGCACTGGCTCTATGGCTAAGGCCATCAGACATCAGACAGCAGCCATCAGCCAGTCGCTTGGCTGGGCCCCTGATGGGACATTACAAGCCGGGGGACAAGATAGAGAGATGAAGGAAGGCCATCACTACTGTGGCTGTGACCAGCGCTGTGCTGAGCCTGTTAAGATAGTCTTCTTCTATTTAATGCTGAGGCTAAGCCTTCCTTCCATAGGCCGAGCTGCCCAGAGCTAGTGGTTACCCAGGAGACGGTAGGTCAAGCGTGGGTGAACCTTGCACCTGCTACCTGCCAATTCTACCCAGGGCTGTGCTGCATCTTACTGACAGACACACCTGGGGCCAGCTCCCTGCCTTTACGTTTATTGTCAGGCCCAGCTGGGGCAGCTAGGGTCCTTACGGACAGGCACACCTGGTAGAGCTGGAAATATCCCCGCTGGAGGGCTTCTTTGAGAGTACAATGGGAAACAAAAACAATACAAATACACACAAAGAAATTTACACTGAAAGAATTGCTCCTGGAGGTGCTTTTTTTATCAAAGGTTGTGAGGAGAATACCGAGCACAGACCTCTCATGCACACCAATGGTCCAGTCCTCTAATAATGGCCGGTGCATGTCTTGGTGGCGACATGCCGATCGATCCACAGCCATCTTTACTAGGGGCACAAAATGAAAGGGTACCATTGATTTCCGCTTGATAGCTTCCTTTCTCAGGACAAAACTAATACGGCCACTTTGTTACAAGGGCCCGGGGTGATTACTTCAAACAGAGATATTTATATTCATTCTCCCCTCACAGGAACTCCTGAAACACACAGATGCAAACACAGGCAGGCAGGTAGGAACGCGCACACACATATATCCCCGCCCCCTCGACACAATCGCTGGGATCCCAGGGTGTCTAATCCAATCAGCATTTAAATGATGGAGTTACTAAACATTTGGATTTGGAGCGTACGAAATAAGTGGTGGTTCTGATCTTTCTATGAACACAAGGACGTAAACAGAATCTCAGCCATGAAAAATGGATGCCTTTCCATTTAGAGAACAGAACCCTGGGTGAAGATTCAGCTCATCCTTCATAAGGACACACGCTAAAAACATGAGAGGAAGCTGCTACCGCTGTCTCGTGTTACATGGCTAGTTTGTCACGTTGGAGCACGTGAAAAAGGGGTAAATGCAAGAACTCCGGGCACTAAACACATAAATATTGTGAATACTTCACATTTGTTTAGTTTTTCTCCTAGTGTGACAGGTTCTTACTCGCTGTGGTGAAGTCAGCATGGAGGCACTGCTGAACTCAACAACTAGCATTCAGCAACACGCACAGATTCACACATCTGGGGGCCGTTTTGTTCTAAAGTGTGTGTGTGGTGTGTGTGTGTGTGTGTGTGTGTGTATGTGTGTGTGTGTGTGTGCGTGTGCATGTGTGTGCGTGTGCATCTGTGCGTGTAGGTGAATCTAAAGATGAGCTGTTGCCCAGGGAGACACAGACAGATACTGAGAGACTCCAGCACCAGGGTTTTGTCACACTTGACTCTCTTCATGCCATAGCTGTGACGACTTGACTTGCAGGCCTATGGCTCTCCTATCTCTCCCTGCTCTGCTGTGGGATATAGGACAGCCTTCTCATCCTGCGTCTTCTGGCCAAGACCGGCTGGGAGCACCAAACCACACCACAGCTGGGCAACGTGAAAGCAGGCAATGTGAAAGACGCCTTCAGTGGGAGATTTTGGGAAGGGTAGGGATGGAGGTGTGAGTTGACATCTGGCATTGCAGTGGACACCTAAGGGGTCTTTCACCAGTGTCTGGTTTAGGATGTAACATGCACTATCGTTACAGAATAATCCCTTGTCAACAACCATGCAATATTGAGGGTGCACAGCAACAACAACCTGGCATTTGAACCTCTAGTTCAACACGCCCCACAACCAGCCCTCCAGTGTTGCCATTGAGAACCCCTCCACCCCTCCATCCAGGGGCTCATCGTGTGGGCAGAAGTTGCCCTGTGATTACTGTTAGGAGAACAGAACAGTGTGCTAGTGTTCTGTGTAGAGGTAAATATATGTAGCCTGCCTCTCGGTCTCTGTTTTCACTCAGAGCCTCATTAACCCAGCACAAGGGGAGGACGATTACAACATTACCCAGACAGCAGGAAGGCACAAAGCCCGGAGAACATCACATACACTGTTACAGAGGTTAGAGGAAAACACGTCTAACTGGCTGAAAGGGAACGGGTTAGAGAAGGGGAAAGTAGGCTGGATGGAGATCATTAGATGGATAGGGTAGCCCATTGGCTTTGTTACAGCTTCAAATGACCTTTAATATCTACGATAGAAGGAGAAGAACATTGATGTCTTTGACTAGAATACATCTCAAAATAGTATTAAAAGGCCAAAAATATGACAGTGAGTGAAATGTATTTCATTTTGATTGAACCTTTATTTAACTAGGAAAGTCAGTTAAGAACAAACTCTTGTTTAAAAATACCAAAAGGCCTCCTGCGGGGACAGGGATTAAAAATAAAAAGTTAGGACAATGTAAGACAAAACACACATCATGACAAGTGAGACACATCAGCACAAATTAGCTGAAGGAAAGGTGGAGATTCTCTTTATTTGTATTGAGGAGATTTTATCCCAGTTCAGAGTGGGTTTTAAAAGCCAAAGCAGTCGCCTGCAAGACTTTCAGCAGCAGTATGTTTACATCATACCGTTTCATTCAGTAACAATGCTTTTGGCATGGTTTAATCTGGACAAAGACAAAAGGGTTGACCATGCATGCACATACGAATGGACGTGCACACACACACACACACACACACACAGTGTGTCTAAATGGATACTGGAGACCGCTTTAATGGTAACCACAGCTCTTCATTAAATCAGCAGTTCCAGTAAAAGAGGGAGGGGGGAGGAGGGAGGGAACAGGAAGAGAATAGTCACATCCCCAGGGGGATCCCTAGGAAAAGAGAGGGATGACATGGACAAAGGAAAACAGAGGTCAGAGGTCAGGTGAGGACAGCAGCAATACACCAGAGAGGGATAAGTCGAGACAAAATAAATTAAATTGTGGGATTTGTGATTTTTTTTAATGTGCTGTGTGAGTCTTTCTTCTTAACCCCCACAACCTTCTACATCTCACTGTGTGTTCTTCCTACTGTCCTGACAGTCAAGGATCACTGCGGCCAAAAGGGGAAGAGGCCTTATCAACCCAGCGGAGGTTCAACTCATTTTGCATGTAAATCTTTGTTCTGGTATATCAGAGGGGTGACGTCTTGGAAGCACCCCTACAGGTAAACACATCCTTTAATTCAGCAACATTGACGAAGATGGGGCTTGTCTGCTGTAAACAGATACTCAGAGAGACGGCTTCCCAGTTCCACACCCTCCAGAACTCTATGAGTGTGTATGTATGGGGGTGTACATAGGGGTGGGGGTGTACCTTCCACCTGTCAGTGGCTGATAAATGATCACAGGGTAAATATCTCCATTAAATCAGCCTTTATCAGGGGCGGAGGCTGCTTCAGCACCACCATTAGCATTGCAATTTACGGGACAGCTCCCAGGACCAACGAATCAATTCCCCAGTGAACCTGGCCAATTCAGAGCAGATTAGTTGAAATTGGGCAGAGCAGGGTTTAATAATGTGTCTGATGATTGCGCCACCGTAAAGCTAGATCGTGTTGGTGTCGGCCTAAAAGCCTGCTGTTCTTTTCAAAAGAGAGGTCTGTCCCATTGTGAGAAGCTGCCCTCTCTGATTGGCTGTGTCATTTGAGAGAATAAACGAAGTAAAAACTCGTCTTCTCGCCATACTGTGAGAGTCAGCATTGGCAGGAACAAAATATCAACCTTATTAAAAATACAATACATCACTACAGGCTGCTAGGAAACAAAGGAATACATTTTTTTTTTCTTTGGTAAGCCTCAGCAGTCTTTTTTTGCTGTTCCTAAAAGCAAAATAAGCAAAAGCCGTTTTGTTTCTATCTGGTCTGATGGTCTAAAGGAAGACAATGACTGCAGAAAGCAGACATGACATACACACCAGCCCTAGTACTGACACCCTCAGAAAACAGACAGGACCTACACACCAGCCCTAGTACTGACACCCTCAGAAAACAGACAGGACCTACACACCAGCCCTAGTACTGACACCCTCAGAAAACAGACAGGACCTACACACCAGCCCTAGTACTGACACCCTCAGAAAACAGACAGGACCTACACACCAGCCCTAGTACTGACACCCTCAGAAAACAGACAGGACCTACACACCAGCCCTAGTACTGACACCCTCAGAAAACAGACAGGACCTACACACCAGCCCTAGTACTGACACCCTCAGAAAACAGACAGGACCTACACACCAGCCCTAGTACTGACACCCTCAGAAAACAGACAGGACCTACACACCAGCCCTAGTACTGACACCCTCAGAAAACAGACAGGACCTACACACCAGCCCTAGTACTGACACCCTCAGAAAACAGACAGGACCTACACACCAGCCCTAGTACTGACACCCTCAGAAAACAGACAGGACCTACACACCAGCCCTAGTACTGACACCCTCAGAAAACAGACAGGACCTACACACCAGCCCTAGTACTGACACCCTCAGAAAACAGACAGGACCTACACACCAGCCCTAGTACTGACACCCTCAGAAAACAGACAGGACCTACACACCAGCCCTAGTACTGACACCCTCAGAAAACAGACAGGACCTACACACCAGCCCTAGTACTGACACCCTCAGAAAACAGACAGGACCTACACACCAGCCCTAGTACTGACACCCTCAGAAAACAGACAGGACCTACACACCAGCCCTAGTACTGACACCCTCAGAAAACAGACAGGACCTACACACCAGCCCTAGTACTGACACCCTCAGAAAACAGACAGGACCTACACACCAGCCCTAGTACTGACACCCTCAGAAAACAGACAGGACCTACACACCAGCCCTAGTACTGACACCCTCAGAAAACAGACAGGACCTACACACCAGCCCTAGTACTGACACCCTCAGAAAACAGACAGGACCTACACACCAGCCCTAGTACTGACACCCTCAGAAAACAGACAGGACCTACACACCAGCCCTAGTACTGACACCCTCAGAAAACAGACAGGACCTACACACCAGCCCTAGTACTGACACCCTCAGAAAACAGACAGGACCTACACACCAGCCCTAGTACTGACACCCTCAGAAAACAGACAGGACCTACACACCAGCCCTAGTACTGACACCCTCAGAAAACAGACAGGACCTACACACCAGCCCTAGTACTGACACCCTCAGAAAACAGACAGGACCTACACACCAGCCCTAGTACTGACACCCTCAGAAAACAGACAGGACCTACACACCAGCCCTAGTACTGACACCCTCAGAAAACAGACAGGACCTACACACCAGCCCTAGTACTGACACCCTCAGAAAACAGACAGGACCTACACACCAGCCCTAGTACTGACACCCTCAGAAAACAGACAGGACCTACACACCAGCCCTAGTACTGACACCCTCAGAAAACAGACAGGACCTACACACCAGCCCTAGTACTGACACCCTCAGAAAACAGACAGGACCTACACACCAGCCCTAGTACTGACACCCTCAGAAAACAGACAGGACCTACACACCAGCCCTAGTACTGACACCCTCAGAAAACAGACAGGACCTACACACCAGCCCTAGTACTGACACCCTCAGAAAACAGACAGGACCTACACACCAGCCCTAGTACTGACACCCTCAGAAAACAGACAGGACCTACACACCAGCCCTAGTACTGACACCCTCAGAAAACAGACAGGACCTACACACCAGCCCTAGTGCTGACACCCTCAGAAAACAGACAGGACCTACACACCAGCCCTAGTACTGACACCCTCAGAAAACAGACAGGACCTACACACCAGCCCTAGTACTGACACCCTCAGAAAACAGACAGGACCTACACACCAGCTGGGGGGCTATGAGGATGGCTGATAAGAGATACATGTTTTTTTCTCCCCAAAAGCAGGTTCTCTCCACGGACCTGAATTTCAATTCAAATGGTATTACTCTGCAGTGAGTGACATTTGGAGAGATTAGACGTTAATTCACTTCTAGTAGACCAGGCAGAGATGATATGGGGAAGGCCAGTCAGTAACCAACTGTGCTGTTCCACTGGGCTCACCACACTATAGGATGGAAGAGATGTGTTCCTCCAATACTGTAGGATAGATAGAAATGCTCCATATCTATAGGGCAGGCAAATTCAAATCTGGACCTCGCCAAGCCAGTTCTACTGCTGATTTACATTGTTCTCCTCTAATGAAGGGCTGATTTAGACCTGGGACACCAGGTGGGTGCAATTAATTATAGGAGAGGGTCTTGGATTTGGGGGATGGGACCCGACTGGGACCCGATATAGGACCCGACTGTGGTTAAGAGTCTCCTTGATGGAAGGAAGGATGAGCAGAGGAGAGGAGAGGCAAGGAGAGGGGCTATGTAAAGAGTGGTTCCCCTGGGGAGGATGTGTCAGAATATGAGAGAAATAAAACATCCTCCTTACGCCAGTACTCTCTATTCCAAGCACTGTGCTTCTGCTTCAATTGAAAACCTAAACTAGTGTTGAACAAATCCCAGAAACACACATCACACCATGTCTCTACACTGAATCCTCCAATCCAGCACTTTAACATCCAAGGGCAGGCACGCAGCTTTTAAAAAGCCCTCCTTGAGCACATATGTCAGATAGACGAGAGATTCTACCCGCTGTGTGTGTGTGAGCTGTGCTTATTGGATTATATATCTCTCAGAGGCACACAGGAAAGAGAGTGCTATTAAGGTCAGAAGCCCAGGGAGTGAGTGAGGGAGGGAGGGAGGGAGGGAGGGAGGGAGAGGAGAGGAGAGGAGAGGAGAGGAGGGGAGAGGAGAGGAGAGGAGAGGAGAGGAGAGGAGAGGAGAGGAGAGGAGAGGAGAGGAGAGCGGTAAGGGAGTGAGATAGGGCAGAGTGTGAAAGCAGTGTAAGAAAGGCCATGGCACCCTGGGCAATTAGCTGTCTCCTTCCCACTCATTTGTGCTTAAAGGCCTGTCAGTGTGTTAGAGTCAGGCTTTGTCTGTCTAAGGCCCATGGTACTGGACTCTACCACTCAGAGCCTGGCCTGAACAGGCTGAGCTGCTTCTAGACATCATATGTATGCTATGATAGGGACACACACCTCAAAAACAACCACGTTATTTTGGTATACTGATGAATGCTGGCAAGGTAAAACTTGTGTTGAAGGCCTTGTATCCAGTTTGCCTGAAATTATGGTAGCAGCTGGGGTTTCTACCAGTGACAGTGTGCAGAAGCGCAGGTGCGCAGAGCAGGTGAGCGGGAGTGGAGAGCCCCGCATACATCCTGCCAGGTGCTCACATCCTCCATCCAGGCTGGGTTAGGGGGCCCTTGACCCTTCCATTACTGACCTTCAGAGGCCCGGCTGGGGCTGCTGCCCTGGGCGTCTCCCCTAGAGAAGCTGGCAGATTAGCTGGAATCAAACTCCCAGATCTGGCGTCCATCCACAAGCCGACTGACTGCATAATGAGTTGGTCTGAATGACAGCCAGCCAGTCAGTCAGCCAGGGCTGATGATAGAAGCAGACTCCTTGCTGCCTGATGCTGCTGTATGCAAGGCTGTCTGGAGACACAGCAGAGCTAAACTAGCTACACTAGCCAAGGAGATCAATCTCAATCACAGACTGTTGACAAACCTTACTATATGCTTCAAGAGTAGAAAACCTCATCTACATACAGTATATCTCACGCCCGGGTTTATTAAAAAGAGAAACATCTTTCAAGGTTGAGGGTTGTTGAGCATGACACAAAATCCCCATCATGAATAAAATCCCGCTTGGGTCTAATTTTGCCGGCGATGCAGATACAGTAAGAAGAAGAGGGTGTGTGCGAGGAACACATTTAAAACAAGACTTTGAGACTTTGTACAACCTGAGAGCCCTCTTCGTTGCCCCGGGCAGCTGAAATCTCATTACTTCTCTCTGCCTTGCCTCAGCATAAGCCAAGACAAAATATCAGTGTGTTTAACATCAAAGACTAATGCAGGGGAATAGGGGGTATGGAGGCTGGGCAAGTTTTGGGCCGCTGTTCTGGCGTTATGAAAACAGTAGGCTGAGCAGACCAGGACTTTGGTATGAGCCAGTGTGTATTAAACTGGCCTGTGAGTCCAAGCCCTGGGTTTACTAGGCTCTCCATTCTGACGGCCCGGGTTAGGGTCGAGGGGTATAGGGTAGGTTTGGGGCCTTGAGGCTTTGTATGGCTACACATGGCGTTGAGAGGAATGGCATAGATGTCCAAATATGTGCTACACTCTGCATTTCCGGAGCAGGTTATATCAACATCTGTCGGATGAAGGTTGTTGTGTTGTAATCCATGTCTAATGTGTTCTTTCATTACACTAACTGAGTGAGCTCTGGTTGAAGAGCTTTTTTTCATTCCTTGTGTCTCTCTGCATGCCTGCCTCATCTATTTCAGTCATCCTCCCTCTGCAAGCCTGCGGGTGCTAATTGGCAAAGTGCTCCACTCCATGTCTGTGTCTTTCTCACTCCAGTCTTCCCACCATTACTGCCTGAGTCATCCAGGGACAAAGACTCCCTGATGCTACTGATGCAGGTGGCTGTGCATACAGCCCATTATACAGACCATAGAGGCTGAGCTATAGTGTCACATGGTTGAAGAGACGAAGCAGGTACGGGGAGACAAACGTTTAATAAATAACGGACATGGAACGAGACAGGAACAGCGTCAGCATACAAGAAAACAAAGACAAAAAACAATCAATGCAGAAGTGAGTTAGGGAACTGACAAATATAGGGGAGGCAATAACAGGTGATGCGCGTGACGGAGGAAGGCAGGTGTGCGTAATGGATGATAGGAGTGCATGATGCAGGGCAGCCTGGCGCCCCCAAGCGCCGGGGGGGGGGGGGGGCAGACGTGACATATAGTTAGGGTGTGATAGAACATATGCAACACTTAAATATACTCTGGACGTTGGTAGGACAATACAAACGCAATGTGGGTGGTGTGGTGTAATGTTAATGTTGAGCAGTGACGTATGAGGCAGTGATGTCATGGGTCAGAGATGAATAAGGTACTACATTTACATTCGGAAAGGAACTTTTTCAACCGTCTTCCATTTGGGATAGCCTCTGCCCCAGAAACCAGAAAACTTGCAGAACCGGAAGGTGACGGAGGGTCTTGATGGAGACTAGCACATGGATGGATGTGCTAGTCTGGGGGAGAGGTCAAGCTGAGCATGATGCTAGAGTGCACAGCTCTGAAGAAAGACCAAGAAGCAGGTATCATGCTGAACATGGAGAAGTGCGAGTTCGGGAAAAGAGAGGTCAAGTTCCTCAGTTATATCATCTCTGTAGATGGGATGAAACCAGACCCCGACAAAACAGAAGATACACTAGAGGTGGGACCAAGTCACTATTATTCATGGTCACAAGCAAGTCTGAAGTCACAAGTTCCGAGTCTCAAGTCGAGTCCCAAGTAGAACAGGTCAAGACTCAAGTCAAGTCCAAGTCGTGCATCCTAAGAGCAGATTGAGTTGAGTCACAAGTTTTCAAGTCAAGTCTCAAGTCAAGTAAAAACAAAATCTATACATGCAACAACTTGTTCAACTACAAATCTTTGTCTATTTATTGAGGCTACCAAATAGCCCTTTTCATTATGTTGTCTACAACATATCTTTATCAGCCTACTTAATTGTCAAATAGGGACCTTGTAACAGTCATAAGAGCATGACATCAGCAGAAGGCAAGGCAGGTTGACGTGTTCAGTGTACATTTATTTACAGGTCTTGGTGATCCAATGGGGAAAGTGCCATGTCATACTAAATATACAGGTAGATTTACCAAATATACATGGGCAATAGTCCAAAAGAAATAGCCTCTGTATCAGGCACACTGGTAGAGGGCAAGACTGTACAGCCTCCCCTTGAGAAACCAAATCAAATCTGTCTAACAAGATCTCAAACAGGTTGGCCTACATAATATAAGCACTTGGCCCCCAGGACCATAGAATTACTAAATTGGAAATTACAACCAATAAACTGGTTCTACAATGTAAAAGGCAATTGCCACATCTATTGTTACATTGGTACATTCATCTTAATCAGACTTAATGATTATTCATGATATTTCAACCACATGCATTATGGAACAATCATTTTCTCTTATTCAATGTTCTGACTCCAAACCGTGGAGTGCAGGCCATGTAGCCTATTTCTATGCGTACCGAGGCATGCGTGCACCTATTACGCACAACAAAAATTACAGAGACATAGGACTTATGCAGCGTTCAAAACAATTGGGAACTCTGAAAAAAAATCAGAGGTCAAATCATGACGTCAGTGATCTTCAGGTGGGAAAGTCGGGGCTCTAGAAAGAAGCCCAAGTTCCCGAGTTGGAATTCCGAGTTGGACCGCTGTTCAAATACATTTTTCCCAGTCAGAGCAAGTCTTTTTCCAAGTTCCCAGTTGTCACGAACGCACTGAAGTCAGAAGTCAGAGCAGGGTAAGAAATGGTTGGCTATAAAATGAAAATGCATCGTAGGCCTATCAAACATGAAACAGAAATGTCTACGTGTTGCAATAAATGGTATGTGGATGTAATGATGAAACGCTAGTAATTATTGTATTATTAAAAATGTAATATAGATTTACCACATAGGGCGTCGTTGCATTTAAATGTTTGAAAGCAACAGCAAACATTTCAACAACAGAAAAAAAGCCCTCTCCACTCCTATGGTGAGTCTTCGCCACAGTAATAATTCATTTTAACATCAAATTCCAAATGCAAGCTTTAAGTAAATTATCAATTTCAAGCAATTGTTAAATACCAAAAGACCAGTAGGCATATGCTAGTAATTGTTGCCCCATTGCTGGTGAGCTTGCAAAGTTAACAGTTAATATTATTGATCACCAAACAATTTTCAGAGCTGCATTTTTATTTATTATGGCATTGCTCTCTACCTACAATTTGATGTTTGCGCTGCACCCGATCCTATAGCTGTACAGCAAATCAGCAATTTGTTCGCTAGCTCACCCGACCTGTGTTGATTGACAGTTTGCTGGTCCAATCAGAGTGCCAAGTGTGTGCTTCACTAGCCAATCCCTTGCAGCTTTTTTTTTTGCAAGGGCGATGTGGTGGCTACTGTCTCTGGCTGCGTGTAATGTAATCAATGTAGACTCTGTGCCACAAAATGAGTGAAAAAATATTACAATAACTGGCCAGATCATTTCAAGTCATCAGTCTTAAATCAAAGTTGAGTCCCGAGTCTTGAGGCTCCAAGCCCAAGTCAAGTATCAAGTTATTTTAATTGTCTATCAAGTTGAGTCTCAAGTTCTTCAATTTGTGACTTGAGTCAAACTCGAGTCCAAGTCATGTGACTTGAGTCCACAACTCTGCAAAGCACTAAGAGACTTGCTGTCTCTTAAAAAAAACAGTGATACTGGGGATGTGAGTAGCTGAAAGCTTTCCACAGTTTGAAACAAGAGCACTCCTCTGCAGACTGATCTGTGGTCACCAGTGGTGCACGAGTCCAGATCATTGACAGTGACATAACAACGCTTCAGACGGAAAAAGAGGCGGAAAGAGGCGTTAGCCCTGACTTGGGCCTTCAGTGACTTCATCATAGGACGACACTTCGAGTTTGAAACTGACAATAAGCCACTTGTAAACTCACTGGGAGGATACACTTCCACCGAGAATCCAGAGATTCAGAATGTGGCTCATGAGCTATTCTTACTTTATCACTCATGTCCCAGGAAAGAGCCTAACCACAGCCAATACGCTCTCATGCGCACCTGTGCTGAGCAGCGGGAGGTGATGGGGACCTGATGGAAGATACAAACATCTACGTCAACACATTGAGAACTTACCGGCAAGTGATCACTATCTGAGGGAGCTCAGGGAGCAGCTCGGCGCCGAGAGCGTCTGCTCAGAAGTGATGAGACACTGCATAGAGGGATGGCCGGACCCCTGCAGACTGGACAGGACACTAAAGCACTACTGGACTGAGACAGCTCTGTTGACTGTGCATGAGGGTCCTCTGTAAAGGTGCACTAGGTTAGTAATACCATCTGCAATGAGAAATGGTGTGGGACATCCACAATGAGAAAATACATGAAGGACACCAGGGAGTAGTCAAATGCAGGGAACGTGCTTGACAATCAGTATTGTGGCCAGGGCTTAGCAGTCAGTGAAGCAAGTTAGTATTGAACTGCAGGGTGTGTGTCAAGGAGAGAACAAATGTGAGAGCCAATCATGCCAACCACACTACCAGATTGACCTTGGCAGAAACTTGGTGCAGACCTATTCATATTGAGCGCCACTTACTACTTTTAGAGAGCTCATCCCGTCAAGGTCCGCATGTCATTGTACATTTGAAATCATTGTTTGCCCTCCACGGCATAGCTGAGATATTAGTCACAGATAACGGCCAAAGTTTTCAGGGAGAGAAATGCTAGACTTGCAAAGGACAATGGCTTTGATCATGTGATGAGAAGCCTTTGGTTTCCCCAGAGCAATGGGAAAGCAGAATGAGCCCTCAGACGCTCAAAAACCTACTGAAGATAGCTGCAGACCCATATCTGGCATTGCTCGCCTACAGATCTACACCTCTTAGCAATGGATACAGTCCAGCAGAACATCTTACGGGGCGTCGCCTACTCACTGCCTTACTTACCTTTCCAGCCACGTTGGAACCAGTACTTCCAGATGTCAGAAAAGTTCAATTCAGGGAAAGAGAGAAGAGGTGGATGGACTCAAAATGCTACCTTTCCAGACTGTCACCAGGAGACAATGTGTGGATCACTGACGCAAAAGCACAGAGACATCTGCACATCACAATCCCTGCTATTACCTTGTCAGAGGGCCACAAGGCACACTCAGGAGAAACCGACATAATTTGGTGCCTATCCCTGCTACAAAGAACAACTGTGAAGACAGCCAACAGTTGCATCTACCTGAGGAGGACATACCTACCCTGCCCAGGCAGACTCAGATGTCTACCTCTGTGAACTGCCAGGTCACATTCATCGCTGTGAGAACAAGATCAGGCAAAGAAGTGATAAAAGCAAAAGGACTGAGTCTTTGACTGAGAAAGTTGGGTATAAAAGTAAAAAATGCTGAGGACAGTTCAACAGAAAGAGTTTGTCAAAGAAAATAATTGTGTAATGTTCACCTGATACAGTGCTTTCAGAAAGTATTAATACCCCTTGACTTTTTCCACATTTTGTTGTGTCATCTACACACAATACCCCATTTTGACAAAGTGAAAATATGTTGTTGCTTTTTTTGGTTAATTTATTGAAATGAAATACAGATATAAGTATTCACACCCCTGAGTCAATACATGTTAGAATCACATTTGGCAGCAATTACAGCTGTGAGTCTTTCTGGGTACGTCTCTAAAAGCTTTGCACACCTGGATTGTACAATATTTGCCCATTATTATTTTCAAAATTCATCAAGCTCTGTCAAATTGGTTGTTGATAATTGCTAGACAACCATTTTCAAGTCTTACCATAGATGTTCAAGCAGATTTAAGTCAAAACTCGGCCACTAAGGAACATTCATTGACTTCTTGATAGGCAACTCCAGTGTAGTTTTTTAATGTGTGTTTTAGGTTATTGTCCTGCTGAAAAGTTAATTAATCTCCCAATGTCTGGTGAAAAGCAGACTGAACCAGGTTATCATCCAGGATTTTGCCTGTGCTTAGCTCCATTCCATGTATTTTTTATCCTGAAAAATTCCCCAGTCCTTAACGATTATAATAATACCAATAACATTATGCAGCCACCACTATGCTTGAAAATATAGAGAGTGGTACTCAGTAATGTGTTGTATTGGATTTACCCCAAACATAACACTTTTTATTCAGAAACAAAAAATTGCTTTGCCACATTTAGTGCCTTGATGCAAAGGCATTTGTGAGGCACTAGAAAACCTCCCTGGTCTTTGTGGTTGAATCTGTGTTTGAAATTAACTGCTCGACTGAGGGACCTTACAGATAATTATATGTGTGGGGTACAGAGATAAAGTAGTCATTCAAAACACTATTACACAATTATTGCACACATGAGTCCATGAAACATATTATGTGACTTGTTAAGACATGTTTTACTGCTGAAGATATTTTCAGCTTATCATTTAAAAAAATTAAAAAAAAACATTGAAAAACAATTTCACTTTGACATTATGGAGTAATGTGTGGAGGCCGGTGACAAAACAATCTCAATTTAATCAATGTTAAATTCAGGCTGTAACACAACAAAATGTGGAAAAAGTCAAGGGTTGTGAATACTTACTGAAGACGCTGTACACTGAGCTTTAGTGAAAAGCCAGACTAGGAAGAGGTTCATTTTACAAGGGCAGAATAATCCTCTTATGACCTGCTGATAGAAAGGTTGTTTTTTGTTCTCCAGAAAGGGAGATCCATTATTATTATTTCACATACACCAGATAGATGCAGTGCAATGTATTGTTTTACAGGGTCAGCCACAGGGTCAGCCACAGTTTTTTACAGGGCGACCCTGGAGTAATTAGGGTTAAGTGCCTTGCGCAAAAGGCACATCGACAGGTTTTTCACCTTGTCGGCTCAGGGTATTCAAACCATTCAAACCATTTCTCTTACTGGCCCAACACTCCGACCACTAGGCTACCTGCCGCCCTAGATCTGGTGTAATGTTAATGTTGAGCAGTGACGTATGAGACAGTAATGTCACGGCTCAGAGTTGAGTACGGGAGCGAGAAGGCGGAACCCTAGGCATGTATTAGCCGGTACGTGAGTTCTGTAAAATACTTTTATTACTTTACATTAAACAATAATGTACAGAAATAGTCTGTCTTCATAAAGTGACCTACACCACAGGTGGTTGTTTGTAAGTCACTCGCTATGTGTTTGCAAGTATAGGTGTTTATGTGTGTGTGTTTGTGTGTGTGTCCGTGCGCGTGTGTTTGTCTGCTCGCATGTATGAGAGGTGTAGTGAGTCACGCCTGCTGTAGTGTAGCGAGTAGCGACCTGTGCAGTCCAGACACCCTTGGAAGCAACCGTGTGAGATCCAGTCTTTCAATGATTTTCCCTTTCTGGGAAATCAACCCACGGCACGGCAGGCTAAAAAAAGGAGAGCTGTTTAGAAGCTGTTAAAGCATCCCACAGAGGTCCCGTAGTTTCTCCACTACAGAACAGAAACCCCTTTTGAAATGAGTAAAACTAGAGCAGTATTGGAAGAGCTAAGCAGAAACACAGGAGTCAGGCTGCCAGCTGGTACTAGCGGATCTGAGAGTGCAACAAGGCGAAGGCTTCGCTTGGGGGACTCTCCAGGGCTGTGTTCCTTTATAAATGTTTCCCACCAGCGCTTAGGGCCGTAATACACCATGTCTTTGTCTGAATGCATTTCTGTGTTTGTTTGGGGACTTTTCAAGGCATTCTATATGTGTTTCTGTGCTTTAGGCTTGTTCTGAGGTTGGTCTTTCTTTTTATGACAGAAACAATACTATGGGTCTCTGTGGGTTTGTGTTGACGACCGTCTCCTATGGAACATGCAGCTTTTCTTCAATGAAGACAATAAAAAAATGTCACTAACTACATGCATCTGCTCTGACAATGAAGCAAATGTTGAGGCCACACAAAGACTAGCTGTTCTGCTCAGGCTGGAAACATGAAGTACCATGAGGCCTGAGAGTGCCAGCCAGCAGCCAGCAGCACACAAAGTGACCACTGTGTGGATAATATTCAGAAAACACTCTCTCTGTTAAGTCTGTGTAGGTGTGGGGAGCTGGAGAGTGTAGACTTGTTTTGCTTCCATTCCGGGTAGTTGGTTGTGCATAGTTTGGCATCACTAGGTGCATAGCTTAAAATCTCCACCGTCTGCAACTTTGTAATAATGTTTCTTTTTCTGGGAGGAAAACTGAAACCAAAAACAACTTGAACAATGAGCAATATTCTTCTCCCATAAACCATTACTAAAAACACACACATGCACGTAGACACGCACACTCTGTTATCAGATGGGAGAGGTGAGAGGTTATTAATTGCTGTGAGTGAGAGTGACAGTCCCAGTGTACCTATAAAATCTCTCAACTAGAGGTCGACCGATTATGATTTTTCAACGCCGATACCGATTATTGGAGGACCAAAAAAAGCCAATACCGATTAAATCGGCCAATTTTTAAAAATATATATATTTGTAATAATGACAAATACAACAATACTGAATGAACACTTTTATTTTAACTTAATATAATACATAAATAAAATACATTTAGTCTCAAATAAATAATGAAACATGTTCAATTTGGTTCATATAATGCAAAAACACAGTGTTGGAGAAGAAAGTAAAAGTGCAATATGTGCCATGTAAAAAAGCTAACATTTAAGTTCCTTGCTCAGAACATATGAAAGCTGGTGGTTCCTTTAAACATGAGTCTTCAATATTCCCAGTTAAGAAGTTTTAGGTTGTAATTATTATAGGAATTATAGGACTACTTCTCTCTATACCATTTGTATTTCATATACCTTTGACTATTGGATATTCTTATAGGCACTATAGTATTGCCAGCCTAATCTCTAGGCTTGAAGTGATAAACAGCGCTGTGCTTCAAGCATTGCGAAGAGCTGCTGGCAAACGCAGGAAAGTACTGTTTGAATGAATGCTTATGAGCTTGCTGCTGCCTACCATCGCTCAGTCAGACTGCTCTATCAAATACAGTTGAAGTCGGAAGTTTACATACATCTTAGCCAAATACATTTAAACTCAGTTTTTCACAATTCCTTTTATTTAATCCTAGTAAAAATTCCCTGTCTTAAATCAGAATAATAGTAGAAAGAAATATTTATTTCAGCTTTTATTTCTTTCATCACATTCCCAGTGGGTCAGAAGTTCACATACACTCAATTAGTATTTGGTAGCATTGCCTTTAAATTGTTTAACTTGGGTCAAACATTTCGGGTAGCCTTCCAGAAGCTTCCCACAATAAGTTGGGTGAATTTTGGCCCATTCCTCCTGACAGAGCTAGTGTAACTGAGTCAGGTTGGTATGCCTCCTTGCTTGCACATGCTTTTTCAGTTCTGCCCACACATTTTCTATAGGACTGAGGTCAGGGCTTTGTGATGGCCACTCCAATACCTTGACTTTGTTGTCCTTAAGCCATTTTGCCACAACTTTGGAAGTATGCTTGGGATCATTGTCCATTTGGAAGACCCATTTGCGACCAAGCTTTAACTTCCTGACTGATGTCTTGAGATGTTGCCTCAATTTATCCACATAATTGTCCATACTTCGTGATGCCATCTATTTTGTGAAGTGCACCAGTCCCTCCTGCAGCAAAGCACCCCCACAACATGATGCTGCCACCCCAGTGCTTCACGGTTGGGATGGTGTTCTTCGGCTTGCAAGCATCCCCCTTTTTCCACCAAACATAACGATGGTCGTTATGGCCAAACAGTTATATTGTTGTTTCATCAGACCAGAGGACATTTCTCCAAAAAGTACAATCTTTCTCCCCATGTGCAGTTGCAAACCGTAGTCTGGCCATTTTATGGTGGTTTTGGAGCAGTGGCTTCTTCCTTGCTGAGCGGCCAAGAGCGTCTGCTAAATGACTTAAATGTAAATGTAAATGTAATGTCGATATAGGACTCGTTTTACTGTGGAAATAGATACTTTTGTACCTGTTTCCTCCAGCATCTTCACAAGGTCCTTTGCTATTGTTCTGGGATTGATTTGCACTTTTCACCCACCAAAGTATGTTCTTCTCTAGGAGACAGAACGCGTCTCCTTCCTGAGCGATGTGACGGCTGCGTGGTCCAATGGTGTTTATACTTGCGTATTATTGTTTGTACAGATGAACGTGGTACCTTCAGGCGTTTGGAAATTGCTTCCAAGGTTGAACCAGACTTGTGGAGGCCTACAATTATTTTTCTCAGGTCTTGGCTGACTTTTTTATTTTCCCATGATGTCAAGCAAAGAGGCACTGAGTTTGAAGGTAGGCCTTGAAATACATCCACAGGTACACCTCCAATTGAATCAAATGATGTCAATTAGTCTATCAGAAGCTTCTAAAGCCATGACATAATTTTTGGAAATTTTCCAAGCTATTTAAAGTTACAGTCAACTTAGTGTATGTAAACTTCTGACCCACTGGAATTGTGATACAGTGAATTATAAGTGAAATAATCTGTCTGTAAACAATTGTTGGAAAAATTACTTGTGTCATGCACAAAGTAGATGTCCTAACCGACTTGCCAAAACTATAGTTTGTTAAAATTTGTGGAGTGGTTGAAAAACGAGTTTTAATGACTCCAACCTAAGTGTATGTAAACTTCCGACTTCAACTGTATCAAATCATAGACTTAATTATAATAAACACACAGAAATACGAGCCTTTGGTCAATAATATGGTCAAATCCGGAAACTATCATTTCGAAAACAAAACGTTTATTCTTTCAGTGAAATACGGAACCACTCCGTATTTTATCGAACGGGTGGCAACGCTAAGTCTAAATATTGCTGTTACATTGCACAACCTTCAATGTCATGTCATAATTATGTAAAATTCTGGCAAATTAATTACGGTTTTTGTTAGGAATAAATGGTCTTCACATAGTTCGCAACAAGCCAGGTGGCCCAAACTGCTGAATATACCCTGACTCTGCTTGCACTGAACGCAAGAAAAGCGACACAATTTCCCTAGATAATATTGCCTGCTAACATAAATTAATTTTAACTAAATATGCAGGTTTAAAAAAATAATACTTGTGTATTCATTTAACAAAGGCATTGATATTTATGGTTAGGTTCATTGGTACAACGATTGTGCTTTTTTCACGAATGTGCTTTTGTTAAATCATCACCCGTTTGGCGAAGTATGCTGTGATTCGTTGATAAATTAACAGGCACCGCATTGATTATAAGCAATGCAGGACAAGCTAGTTAAACTAGTAATATCATCAACCATGTGTAGTTAACTAGTAATTATGTTAAGATTGATTGTTTGTTATAAGTTTAATGCTAGCTAGCAACTTACCTTGAACCTTGCTGCACTCGATTAACAGGTGGTCAGCCTGCCACACAGTCTCCTCATGAATTGCAATGTAAATCGGCCATAATCGGCGTCCAAAAATGCTGATTACCGATTGTTAAGCAAACTTGAAATCGGCCATTCCGGCCATGCCGATTAATCGGTCGACCTCTACGCTCTACTCTCCTGGCGTCAACAACACTTAAACCATTCTCCCTCATTACAGAACACAGAGCTAAGAGCTGAGCCAAGACACTTCCACAACAATAGTGCATCTTGCTAGCCTTTTCCCTCACTCTCTCTCTCTCTTACTCCCTCTCCTTCTCTCCCTCTCTCTCTCTTACTCCCCCTTTTCCAGGGGATTATCCAGAGGAAGACTCATTTCCCTTCTTCTGTCAGTTTTGCCAACCTTACTGAGCCAAAGCAAATCTCTTTGTCAATCTTCTCTAGAATCTCCATAATGGCGCCGAGGGGATGGCTGCCGGTTTACGGGCTCCTAACAAATTGTGCTATTTTGCTTGTTTTTTCACATTGTTTGTAACTTATTTGTACATAATGTTGCTACTACTGTCTCTTATGACTGAAAAGAGCTTCTGGAGATGAGAACAGCGATGACTTTTCCACCTACCTAGATGTACAAAGTACCTAATCTTTTCCCCCCGCACATTGACTCGGTACCGGTACCCCCTGTATATAGCCTCGTTATTGTTATGTAATTAATTTTTATATTTTTTACAAATATTTTGCTTTCTCTATTTCTTGAACTGCATTGATGGTTAGGGGCTTGTAAGTAAGCATTTCACAATAATATCTACACCTGTTGTATTCTGTGCATGTAACAAATAAAAATGTATTTGATTTTGATTTGATATGTCTGGCAGAGTCTGGTTAGACTGCTGCCCTGGCCAGGTGGGAGATGAGGAACAGGTGTGGGTTTTCCAGTGTAATTGGACCAAAGGCATCCAGGATGGGGGCAGCATGGGGGAAGTCAATGGATATCGACAGCCTTGAACAAACCAAAATTAAACACATACATTTATAGGCTATCTATTCAAGGTTAATGCCCAAGATCTTTATGGGGTTCAAGGCAAACTTCCCTGAAGTTTATTTTTGTACCCAGATATGGCCCAGGCAGTGCTCCCCTTCTGGAAAGTTTATGTTAGTCCAGACAGTACAAGGCTGGGCGTTATTACTACCTGCTAGAGGACACCTGCAGGGTGAGAAATGAGGAGAGGTGAGGAGGCGGAGAAGGGCAGCAGTTTAGCACACTGCATGAGGGCTCCAGCAACACCTGGCAGGCTATTCAACACTACACATAAAGAGAACACTAGCCTTCTACACACATTTTATCAGGCGTGTCCAATTTCCTCAGGCTGTGTAGAACACCGCCCAGTGCAGTCCAAAACATAATGTTTCTGTGTTTTATATATATTTCCACATTATGAGGATGGAATAATACTGTAAAATAGTGAAAATATGAATAATAACCTTTTAGTGTAAGAAATTTCAGCCTGTTTAAGTGAGACAGAGTTTTGGCCTACCTGGTGACATCGAAAGGCTCTGAATTAGTTAGTACAATAAGAAAGAGTTCCAAACCTCTCTGCCAATAACAGCTGGTTTTCCCCTCCCCACTCAGACCACTCCCAGACAGTCCGAGCAAAATTCTTGCTTGAGAAATTGCTCTATGCTATGAATCTATTTTTGTTTCTTTTTTAATTGTTTTTTTTATTTTTTTATCTTATTTTATCCCCTTTTCTCCCCAATTTTCGTGCTATCCAATCGCTAGTAATTACTATCTTGTCTCATCGCTACAACTCCCGTACGGGCTCGGGAGAGACGAAGGTCGAAAGCCATGCGTCCTCCGAAGCAAACCCAACCAAGCCACACTGCTTCTTAACACAGCGCGCCTCCAACCCGGAAGCCAGCCGCACCAATGTGTCGGAGGAAACACCGTGCACCCGCCCCCCTCGGTTAGCGCGCACTGCGCCCGGCCCACCACAGGAGTCGCTGGAGCGCGATGAGACAAGGATATCCCTACCGGCCAAACCCTCCCTAACCCGGACGACGCTAAGCCAATTGCACGTCGCCCCATGGACCTCCCGGTCGCGGCCGGCTGCGACAGAGCCTGGGCGCGAACCCAGAGACTCTGGTGGCGCAGGCTATATTTGCGTTTGCTGTTGAAGATCCAATGCAGCCGTTTTGCAGCCGCTCTAGACCCCTGCGCCACCCGGGAGGCCCTCTTTTTGACCATTTTAATTTAAAACAATCATGATTTGATATTTAAATAAAAACGGCTGCATTGGACCTTCAACAGCAAACGCAAAATATAGCCTGGGCCAAATACAATAACAAGAGAGAGAGCTTATTAGAGACAGAGGAGAGAGAGGGAGGAAGGAGAAGTATGACAGAGCGAAGCAGTTGGAAAGCATATTGAGCATTCACACCACACACTGCTAATATTACAGGGAGAGGAGGAGGAGGTGGAGGAGGAGGAGGAGGAGGTCAGGGAGGAGGAGGAGTGGTGGATTAAATGGAATCCCCAATGAGAAATAGGACAGAGTGGTGGAGTAGTCCACGCTACCTTTAGCCTAGTGCTGCTGGCCCTTGGTATCCCATCCCAGCATGTATTAGGCTATAGTGCTGCTGGCCCTTGGTATCCCATCCCAGCATGTATTAGGCTATAGTGCTGCTGGCAATTGGTATCCCATCCCAGCATGTATTAGGCTATAGTGCTGCTGGCCCTTGGTATCCCATCCCAGCATGTATTAGGCTATAGTGCTGCTGGCCCTTGGTATCCCATCCCAGCATGTATTAGGCTATAGTGCTGCTGGCCCTTGGTATCCCATCCCAGCATGTATTAGGCTATAGTGCTGCTGGCCCTTGGTATCCCATCCCAGCATGTATTAGGCTATAGTGCTGCTGGCCCTTGGTATCCCATCCCAGCATGTATTAGGCTATAGTGCTGCTGGCCCTTGGTATCCCATCCCAGCATGTATTAGGCTATAGTGCTGCTGGCCCTTGGTATCCCATCCCAGCATGTATTAGGCTATAGTGCTGCTGGCCCTTGGTATCCCATCCCAGCATGTATTAGGCTATAGTGCTGCTGGCCCTTGGTATCCCATCCCAGCATGTATTAGGCTATAGTGCTGCTGGCCCTTGGTATCCCATCCCAGCATGTATTAGGCTATAGTGCTGCTGGCCCTTGGTATCCCATCCCAGCATGTATTAGGCTATAGTGCTGCTAGCCCTTGGTATCCCATCACAGCATGTATTAGGCTACTGTTCTCGATAATACATGCATTTTAATTAACATTTTACAGCTCTTTGATTGCATATATCAGACAGCATTACATTCAACAGTTCCAATCTTCATGACATTAGATCTACTAGTCCCTGTCTTTGTGTTTTTATGACTGTGGGCTGCTCTGAAACACTGTGTCTGACTGTCTGACTGTCTCCTTCCTTGAAGCTCTAATGATCATTAACGAATATAACCATATAAAAAGTTAGAGAGCGTGGTCAACAAAAATTATTACTTTCCTTTCAAATCAGAGTGATGCAATATTTTTGGAAAACACAACCATAACAATTTCTGATTAAAAATAGCCTTTCCAGTGATTTTCCCATACAACACTAGGCCAACATCCTGACCTGATGTGAACAGCTGTAGTTGTTTCTTTGTGTGTGATTGCGGTTTTGTGGATTTAGGGATTACAGCTGTAAGGCTCTGGTCACAAAGCCGTGGGTGCTCCACTCTGCCCCTCACATCAGCATTGCCAGCGTCACAGTCACCTTGTCCCATTCACCTGACTTGACCAATCACTGCTCTAGACTCCAGCAGCGTTCTCTGCTTACTGGCCGATAATGCTTTCAATAACAACCCTGAGAGGGCATAGAGCCAATGAGTGCGCAATCGTAAAGAAAGTAAAGGCATTTCACCTAGTGTGACACTTGTCCTTAGTTGCCTCTTGCGACAGACGGTTGAGAAAAGTGGATTAACCATGATCCATCATCTGTAATACTATTTTGTAATGAGCCTAAGCTGCCTCGATGGTTTACTTTCTGACTACAAATTCTTTCCAAATGCACTTATACCAATGTAGTAAGGCTGCAATTACTAAAGTAACAGCAGTTCTTGTCCATTATGATCAATAGTGTGCAACTGCAGTCCGCAATTCAGGGCGTTCTGCATGTGGGCGTTCCTGCGTCCACCTCGAGCATCCCATTGGTTCCTGCTGAACGCCCCCACCTCGAGCATGACATCTTCAAAAGGGAAATAAAAGTATTATCCGGTAGACAGTGTCCTTCACTCCGGTCTGCCGAACACCTTGCCATCACCGTCATTAACATTGCCGACAGGCGGGGGCGAAGGACACTGTCTACAGGTTGCCCTCGCCTCCCGCTAGTACAGCAGTGTGCAAACTAGCTAGTTAGCTTGCTAGTTAGTGACACCTTGTGCTAGCTTGTTAGTTAAAGAAAAACTCCACCCAAAAACAATATTTTTGTATTTGTGTCATGCATCATATGATGCGAAATGCATCATACAAGGATTATTTCTGTATTTTGAAAGTTACATATCTTGAAAACGTGATTGCTGACAAGAAAAACATGTTGTGACTATGTCAACAATGGATTAACGAAACAAATACCAAAAGATTTTGGGTGGAATTTCCTTTAAGCTTTGATTCTTTGTGGAGTTCATTATTCCATTCAAGAGCATATGCAAAAGAATCCCTCCGTGATGAAAAATGAAAGAGGACAGGTACCCTATCTGATGCTTTTTCCCTTTTTTATGTGGGTGATTCATGGGAGTGTATCTGTCCATCATAGCGGTGCCTGTGGGGCCGTTAAGAAAGGGAGGGAGCGAGGGAGGGAAAATAATGAGAGCACACGCTGCCAGCGTGGAATTCACAAACGCTTCTCCCTGTGGGGGCCCATCCTTCCCGACGCCCCCTCTTTACTCCCGCTGTGCTCCACAGCCACAGCCACACACAGCCACAGGCAGGGAAGGAAGGATACAGCTTCTGCTGTCCGCCAGGCCGGCCAACGAATCCCAGCCCAGAGACAGAGTCTGGTACACCTCTGCTGCCTCTGGGCAGACAGCACTGCAGAATGGTGTGCTGAGAATCCTCAAAGAGCCGGGTGGAGCCGGGGCCAGGGACCATTCCCATTGTGTCTGTTACTAAATTCAGAGTAAACATTCACAGTGCCAAAACAAAAGGAAGGCAATTATTTCCACAGTAGGAATTTGACTGTACAATTCTTTGAGAGCTCAATAAAACGTACAGCACATCAGGGGTTTATCTGCTCTTGGCCGAATTAAATGGCTGTGGCTGTTGAATGCTGTCAGAATGAGAACAGTGTTGAAAAACAGAGAGCTGATTCTAAGGGAAGTGAGTCTCTGCTGATATAAAGATATTACTGCTACTGTTTCCTGAGTTCCTGAGAAACGCAGTTCTAAAGTGGGTTGATATAGACTGCGCTAGCTTTACTGCATGTGTAAATACAGACAGACACATTGGAATCACGGCACAGGTGGTCTCAGTTGACAGCTGGATGAAATCCACGAGACTGAATTCATTTCAGATAAAGATATCTGGACATCTGCTTGACAGAAGCCAGCTTCACTATGCGTCCATCAGACTCAACCTGGACGACCCACGCACATATGATTTGTCAGTGACATTGACAAAGGTAAATGTCAGAAATTTTTCACATACCATATTTCCTTTGTCTTCTGAACAGCCAGCAGAGCGACAATAGAAACACATACTAAACTGACCACATTCTGAATCAATTCCAATATAGCATCACTGGCCCTGAGCAGTACCAACACAGTCCCAGACAACAGCCATCGCCCGGCCACCACCTGTTTTCGCAGGAATGGCGGTAACGAGACGATGACTAATGACGCCATGGGATGAGAGGGAGGGGGGGGGGTCCTAAAGGGGGAGGGAACTTGCCATCTATAATTCATAGCAGGAGAATTATCATCAGGGGTGTGCCTTCAGGAATGAATAATAGATTGTGTCTTGGCAGCTTTATGTAAAAACATGCAGTGGGTATAGACGGGAGACGGACGAGGAGACAGGGACAGAAGACAGACGGGGACACTAAGAGGGAACAAGGACAGGGACACAGAGGCGTCAGCTGAGGAAAGGACAGGGGTGTTAAACTGTCTGAGGAGAGGTGTCTGGACATGAAGAGTGATGGAGAGGTTGACCCAATATGTGACCCTGATTGACCCCCATGCCTCTGTGTGTTACTCTCCCCAGCCTGACACTGAGTTCCTCTAACCTGACCTGCTTATTCAGGCAAACAGGATATGCAATACCGTAAATTGCAAGCAAATAAAGTGAAGCATCTTTTTAAATGCAGGCTGCAGCTTCCGTAAAAATAAATGGAAAAATGACTTAGACATCAGTTTTCCCTTTATAGCTACATTCCCTCACTTCTGGCCTCCCATAATCTCCTGAATAGATGTGTGCAGCCTTGGGACAGGACCAGAGGCATGTGGTTGGTCAGTGAAAGGCAGAGCAGGGAAAGAGCCGAGGGCGAGGTTGGAATCTACCTCAGCAGACTGCAGGCACGCTCCACACACAGCTCAGCAGACGGCTCAGTCTCACTGTTCAGGGTGGGGAGGCTGAGAAACTGGATTATTTTCAGCACCATGGTGCAGGAAGCGGTAAGGAAACGAGAGGAGCAGAGGTCAGTGTGCAGAGGCTTCAGAGGCTCCAGAGAAACAGGGAGAGCAATCAGCCACTGCACTGCCTCAGAATGGTAATCACATCACACCGACACTGTCTCAGAGTCTACACGATGGCTACAGCTCGTGGCTAAGTCTTATCAAAACACACTTAGGGCTGGGCAGTGAACCATAAAAAACGATATACCGTATTAATTCACAGAACGGTTTGGAGTGTAATGGTATTTTAATGTTAGATTTTTTACATTAAATAATTCAGTAATGAATTGAAAAAGTATAGCAATCATCTGTTTTTATTGACAGTAAGAAACTGTTAACAGCTGAGTGGCTGCTTGCTAGCACAACAAGTCAACAACTTCTGGAGGGAAAGCTTGCCAAACAAAGCGCCCCTGAGATCATCTACCTAGTGGTGAAAGTAAGAACTGCAATTGAAGCCAAAAATGAAACAGTGAAAAAGGAAAAGTGTTTTGGGGAATGAAATAGAGGCATACTAAGATAAATTAAATGTCTTGATAACAAATTAGTGCAGGAAAATAATAAATTGATTAAAATAGTGAAAGTGAATGCTGGAATTGAACAATTAACTACGCAAATTGAAACCATTTGTCGAGTACCAGCGTTAGAGGCTATAAGAGGATTATTTTTTAAATAAAGAAGAAGAAAAAAATATATAGAATTTAGGACCAACAAATAAACAAATAAAATAACATTAGCGGTGGGTACTGGATAATAAACAGAGAGCAGCAGCTGGGTAAAAATGGGGGTGGGGGGACAATGCAAATAATCTGGGTAGCCATTTGATTAGCTGTTCAGGAGTCTTATGGCTTGGGGGTAGAAGCTGTTAAGAAGCCTTTTGGACCTGGACTCGGCACTCCAGTACCGCTTGCCATGCAGTAGCAGAGAGAACAGTCTATGACTAGGGTGGATGGAGTCTTTGGCAATCTTCTTCTAACACCGCCTGGTATAGAGCTCCTGGATGGCAGGAAGCTTGGCCCCGGTGATGTACTGGGCTTTAGTCATTACCCTCTGTAGTGCCTTGAAGTCGGCGGCTGAGCAGTTGCCATACCAGGCGGTGATGCAACCAGTCAGTATGCTCTCGATGGTGCAGCTGTAGAACTTTTTGTGGAACTGAGGACCCATGCCAAATCTTTTCAGTCTCCTGAGGGGGAATAGGCATTGTCATGCACTCTTCACGACTGTCTTGGTGTGTTTGGACCATGATAGTTTGTTGGTGATGTGGACACCAAGGAACTTGAATTAATGCAGGAAATTAATGCAAGAAATTAAGAAATGTATTAAAATGGTGGAATGTAACAAATAACTATGAAAATGGAAACCATTGGTTGAGTACCAGAGCTGGTCAAACAAGCTGTCAAAAAAATGAATGCACCTCCCTCCCAAACTTTAAAATATTTTCACATGACCTTCCCCCCTGATAAAATTAACAAAAAACAGGTATTACCTCCAAAAATAACAATAACTGTAGCAACCCTGTGTTTATAAACCTGGATATCGACTTCAACATGGCTTCGTGGCAAAGCCGATGCTGTTCAGGCCTATGGGCCAGAAGGTTGAGGGTTCGCGACCACCACGGATGAAGTCCCTCTCCCTGCCAGTATCAATACACTACCATCAGAGGTGGCTGCAGACAATTATCAGATTTAAATGTATTTATAATTACATCCACCAACAGGTTTCTGTGCCACTGCACCACACACAACCAATAAGCAACACATAACTGCATACCAATTACTGACTTTAAGAGCTTATTACACACACACACACACAGCTAGCCTAGCGGTTAGAGTGTTGGACTAGTAACCGAAAGGTTGCAAGATTGAATCCCCGAGTTGACAAGGTAAAAATATGTTGTTCTGCCCCTGAACAAGGCAGTTAACCTGTTCCTAGGCCGTCATTGAAAATAAGAATTTGTTCTTAACTTACTTGCCTAGTTAAATAAAGGTAAAATTAAAAAATGTATCATGATTTGTGTTGTCAACACCACAATCAAGTATGTCAATCTCAACAAACTGAAAACACATCCCTCTCTACTCAGTATCGAATGCTTGTTTAGACACTTTTCCCGAATGTCATTCAACTTTTTGGTGTTTCGTAACAGATGTCTCTTTTCATTCATCGAATGGCCGTTGTGCAGTTTGGATGCTGGAATTATATTTGGAAGGAGTGGATGAAAATGAGCAAGTAGCCTACAGGACACTAATCAGATTAAAACATTGTGGCTAGTTGTTTATGCCACAAATAAAAAGGTAATACATTTTAAAAGTTAGGTTCTAGGTAAAGGAATAGCCACTCGGATCGGAAAGGAGGCAGAATACGTGTTAAAGCTTTCCTGAATAACTGGGCCTGCTGGGAGCATAAGCCTATGTGGCTATGACTATATAGGATGACTTGGGAGAATGATGATCTGCAACAGACAGCACACCAGTATCAGAAGTAAAAATACTGTGCCTTTCTATAACTTAGAATCTGTCGAGAGTAGACATACAACTGATCCAAATGAAATGAGTGGAATGAAACAGTCAAATAACAGGGCTTTTGCACCATTATTCAAATTACATTTACACTGCAGTTTAAAGCCTAGAGTAGAATTTTACTCAATGGTACTCACTTGAAAATAATAAGGCAATTATTCATTCGATTGTGGTGTTGTAGGCTAGTCTAGGTAGGATCATTTTATTGTCGCTAAACAAGATCAATAGGGGAGATTTTTGAACTGCGTGTTTTCACCTGTTCTTTCATGCGCAATGATGCACCTGGTCTCTCAGCTGCCTGTCAGCTATTCCTTTATCTTGTGGATTATATGCGTGGTGTGATTGCTAGTAAACTTATTGCAGATCTGGACAAACGATCCTACTACCACTATTGTCACTATGGTTAGAGGGCAGGATATACAGTTAGACTGGTAGACTATATTGACTTGTGGTATAGTTAGTGCGTGGAAAAGCGTAGTGCATAAGGGAAGTACAGAAAACACCTTGATAGAGGAGGCGCATGCGAGCAAATGTGGCTATATTGAATATAAATCAGGGAAAAAATGCACTACCCACCCACGTGCCCAATAAAAAAAATGAAGTTTGACAACACTTCCCAATTTTGGACCAGCACCCCCCACCCCAGTAAATGTCAAACTGTCCCTCAGAGACTACTAAAGAGGATTTTGATTCCTATGCTATGTTCTACATAGGACTACACTGTCAGTTTTGTCCTCCTATTATTTTGGGGTTGATGTTTGATTGAACAGTATAAAGCAATCAGAATGGAAAAAGACAATTAAAACCACTTGCCATCCTACCCTCTTAGAAAAAAGGGTTCTAAAAGAGTTAGTTGGCTGTCCCCATAGGAGCACCTTTTTAAGGTTCCAGTTAGAACCCTTTTAGGTTCTAGATAGTACTTGTTTCTAAGAGTGTAGAGTGTAGGGTCATGCACTACCCATAAAGTATATCTAGAACTTTTATTATTCAGAAACATCAAATACCGTAAAAAAAAATGATATACTGTCATTTGTTATTTTGGTCATATCCCCCAGCCCTAAACATACTCAGAGAATAAAGAGGGAGGGTGAGACTGGAGAATGATGAGAGAAAAAGGGGGAGAGAGGGTAAAAGGAAATGAGATAAATGGGAGGGAAGAGAGAGAGAAATGGAAGCTGAAAGAGTGCAGTTTTCTCAAATTAATTGGGAAAGACAGGTGTCTGATGGTTGCAGAGTTCCCCCCACCCTCCACTTCCTTCTCTCTCCATCATTTCCCCTCCACCCCCTTCCTCATTCTCCACCGAGGCAATCATTTAGCCAATGGCATCCTGTCCTACCTGACAGCATTCCCTCTCCTCACTGCTGGCATGACAACCAAAGGACACATTTACACAGCCAAGACAAACAGCCTTTCTCTTGAGAGACAGTCCTTGGATGTCTGAATGTTGCCTACTTCCAAACAAAGTCTCCTGATTGTTAAAACCAGTGGCGACCCATCATTCAGGGCTGTTTTGAGCCCCACATTTTGCATATTATTTTTGCATTAATATGTGTCACATATATGTTTGCAACCAATGTAAAAAATATAGAATTGAGCTAATAAAACCGCATACAAACAATGTCTCTTTTTTGTTTTCTTGAGTAAAGCAGCTCCTTAATGCAGGTGTTTCAGCCTAGCTCAAGGCTTTCTGTGGTGGTGGGGCAAGCCAGCAGAACATACGGAGCGTTGCGCGGTGATTGGCTCTGTGTTCTGTCACTCATTAGGACATTACGTCACAGCTAAGGTTAGACCATGAAAACTCTAGCCCCTTAGTTTTTTTTTTTTTTTACCTTTATTTAACTATGCAAGTCAGTTAAGAACAAATTCTTATTTACAATGATGTCCTACCGGGGAACAGTGGGTTAACTGCCTTGTTCAGGGGCAGAACGACAGATTTTTACCTTGTCAGCTCAGGATTCGATACAGCAACCTTTCGGTTACTGGGTCAACGCTCTGACCACTAGGCAACCTGCCGACTCAAGTGCTGCCATAGAGTCACTTTAGAACTGCCCATCCAAGAAGGCTCAAGGTCATTGGCCACAGATAAAATGCCGTCAAATCATGTTATATATACAGTAGCTTTGATTGAACTGATCATGTCAGTCATCATCATGAATCAAGTCGACAATCGGCCATTGGACATAAACATTACACAACAAGTTGGAAATCGCATATTCAACAATGAGTGGTTTGGAAGAAATCAGTGACAGTGGCTGTGTGGTCCCAAATCTGTGATTAAGGGTCTCTGTTTCAAATTTTGAATGATAAACATTCAACATAAGCCATGCTGTCAATGAAGCATGACTTGTGCCGTGCTCAAAACAACTGTTGACTCGGAACTGAGAAGTCTTGAAATCAATGAAATCAAGTTAACTGGGAATTCCGGAAAAACGAGCTCCGACTGGGAAATATGTTTTGAATGGTCATCCAACTTGGAATTGTGAGTCGGGAACTCGGGCCTCTTTCTAGAGCTATGATCTGAAGATCAATGACGCCCTCATGATTCGACCTTGTTTTTTTCATGATTCGATCATGATTCGACCTTGAGTTCCCAGTTGTCTTGAAAGCACCATAAATCCATAGAATTCCAGACTTTGATGACAACATTTGCCCACGAAGGACAGCCATGCCACCTTCCTGTTCAAGTGAGCACAGCACAACAAGGTGAGTCCAAAAATGTATTGTATGCTGCTGCATAAATGATGTAATATGCCAGGGAGATATGTATACTGCAGCTAAGAAAGTAAAATCTAAGTGTAATCTAAGTGTATGTTGTGTAGTAAGCTGTTAGTAGCCCATGTGCCTCACCCTAATAATTTGGTCTATTTTCACCTCTTAATTTCGCCTACTGTTCTGACTTGGTGGTGCACATGTAGCCTATAACCTGTTTCAGAGAAATGTAATCATTGAATATTGTAAGAGCTTTCATGGTCTGCTTATATGCCCCCTTTATTTATTCTACGGTTCTGACTTGGTGTACAGGGAGAACACTGTAAGAACGGCCCATGTTCTGAATTCTGTCGCTGTACATTTAAAAAGTTCTAAACAAATATTTCTATTGACTAAAGTTACATCAGTCCTAGCTCGCTCATTAATGTCTTAATTGAAATTACGGATTGCCTCTTATCTGCTTGTCGTCCCTTAATGCCATAGTTTGTACATCTCAATTGTCAGTAGAAACCACCTTTCTTTAAGCAAGTCAGCCATATCAGCTATGTTTTTTAAAGGCAGTAAATGAGGCTGAATGAACTGTTTCGCTGCCAGGCAAGGCTACGCTGATAGCCAGGTGTAGCAGTGATAAAGTGTTGGGACTGCTGTTGGGACTCTGCTGTTGGGACAGCTTTATGGGCACCATTTGTCACCGTTATAGTGCAATTAATGTATTATTTAGTGTTTTGTTGTGTAGTGGCTTTGCTGGCGTGCATCCCACATTTATACATTTTTTGCTCCACCGAGATTTACATGCTAAAATCGCCACTGCTCAAAACAATGGCAATTTTGATGTAGAGTCTGATGCAGCTGAAAGAGAGTGCAGTCATGTGCAACTTTGACTGTAAATTGTTCCCCTGTCCTTCACGTTACTTTAGTAAAGTGATTGTTGCTTCATCTCTGGGCTTCTTCTCATTGCACAGGCTGTCAGCCAATTTTGCACTCAAATGCACACAGCCATTGCGAAACGCCATTTACCTTGATGCCACAATATCAATTCAATGAATTACAGTCTGAAAGTGTGGCTAGTCCATGAATCAGTTACAATTCAAAGTCAGTTTCGTGTAGAAATAATATAAACTGTCTTCGCTGTCTGCATTTTAAAGAACAATGCTTTGCCTAATGAAGATGACAGTGCAGGATGTCAGAACTTCCATCTCTCATCATCAGCCACAAGTCACAGACAGACCGGAAATCCCCCAATACTGATAAACGGTTAACAGGTGCAGCCTAATTATGCTCATCATCTCAACAGCCAAACAAACTGATTGCCATGTTCATTTAAATGACAGCCATGTTTCTCTGGGAAGCTAATTAAAAGGTAGAAAATCAAGGCTGTTGTGAGGTAGTGGAGGGAGCGTTTAGACCCAAGCGCTCCCCCGGGTCTACTGTAATAAGCTGTTTTCATCGGTAATGATGTCATAATGAATATCTAATGAAGGGGGGGGTTCTGTCCATCTGTGTGGAACAAGAGCTTCTATCCCGGGTGGTAAGGGGTGATGGTGGTGAGAAAAGGAGAAGGGAGTTGGGGTGCTGGAGAAGGGTAGTGTGGGAGAATGTGTGGAGGAGAGAGGGGCAATGGAGAAGATTTGAGGCGGGGGGTTCTATCTGTTTCAACGACCCAGAACAAGATCACTGAAAGGGGGGTGGGAGAAGTTCTGAGGGTGCAATTACTGTGCCTGCAGCACTGTGGGTCAGTTAGCCCCATCTCCCTCTGTCTCCCAATCATATGACCCGGGATAGGCCATCATTAGAGAGAGAGATGGATTGGAAGGGTGGAAAGGTGAACTCTGTTGCCCCTGACAGCCAGCCAGTGCAAACATACAGTATGAGAGGATGAGGAGAAGAAGAAGCTGATGAATCTAGATCAGATGCATCTGATTCAAGCCCCTGATCCCCAACCCCTCTCACCCATACCCTGTGTTTAACATCATAAAACACTTTCAAGGAGAAAATCCATGTTGTAAGTATAAAAAAGTATAAAAAAGTGAACAACGAGTAGGAAGAAAGACTTCAAGAGGCTGTCTAACCAGCCTTTCTACAAGAAGACAAACACCCTCCTTTAGCTTTGCTTAATAGGGAACGCAAGCACGCGCACCCACACATTTAAATGTAAGCCACATTAGAGGGGATCTGTTCACGTCAATATATTATAATGTGATGCTTTCCCTTAATGGAAAATCAATGCGAAGACAAGCCTGCCACCTCTGAGACCATGAAAAACGCAATTTCCAAATTGACATGTGGAGGGTGTGTGGGATTGATTCTGACTGGGGCCCAATTTTAATATAATTTACTGTGAGCTCATTGACTCTCAGACACCTACAAAATGCCAAATTACAGGCCTCCTTTTCTCTCTCTTGTGGCCTCCATGTCCATACATCTGTCAGATAAGGATTTTCATGGGGTTAAATGCCAAAACAGTCAATGTCAACTGAGCCTGGAGGGCATGGCCAGAGGATCTGATGACACTCACAGTGAAGATTAAAGTATGTCCTATAACTAATTAAATCCTGTTCCCATTCAGACATTTCCCCACACCTCAAACTTCAGCCCCGGAAGGCCATTTACACCATCAACAAACACCTCTGATCTGACTCATTCCACCTAGAGACAACAGTGGAAAAAATTGTCCAAACTAATCCTAGCATCACAGCATACTGTATACTGGCACTACATATATACAGTATCCTATCCTACTCTGCATATGTGCAATGCTTTAGTAACCCACTAGCCTGGCGAGACCTCAACCATCCCCCATGGTTCACAGTAAATAGGATTAGCTGTAAAGAGAGATATCCAGTTAAATGTTCCCTGGATCTAACACGGACACCTCCAGGGCAAGTGAAGAGAACAGGAGGGTTTAACTGCAAGCTGAGGCCCACACCCAGACAGAGCAGAACGGAGCAGAAGCCATGGGATACTGTAATACCCCAGTGCTTATATCCTGTCCCTAACCCCCACCCCTCACAGTAATACCTGGAAATGAGTCAGCCTACTGCTGCTGAGCCACACACACACACACACACACACACACACACACACACACACACACACACACACACACACACACACACACACACACACACACACACACACACACAGCTTCCAGGAAAAACCATGTACCATCTCACACACTGGCATAAAACAATGATATACATATTCACCCAACCACACTCACTGACACATACACAAAGCGCTGACCCTGAAGGGACACCGTATGCTCTGAAAGCTGAAATGCACAATACCCTGCTGCTACAGCAGTCAGATCTGACTGTGAGCTGTAAAAACATTACTATTAGATTTCACCCAAAACATCCCATATTCTAATCAAATCTGTGCTGAGCTTATCATTCCAACAATACTGGCTCTCCATAACCAAGCACATTATATTTTCTGAGTTGAGCATTGGGAAAAAATATCCTATCTCCGAGTAAGACATTTTGCAGGACAGAACACTCAACACTTCAATAGCTACACACACAGCCTTGTCATGAGGGCCCAAACCACAATGACCTCCCATTCAAAATCAATATCACTCACCTTGCCGAAGTCCCTGACATCAAACAGGTCAAATGGGTCAAACAGCTCACTGTTGCGCAGGCCAAACTTGTCGTGGCACACCTTGAGGAATGTTCGGATGTTCTTCAGACACAGAAACTGGAAGAGAGAGAAAGGAAACACCACAATGTCAGAAACAGTGTGGAGATCTGTGACGAAGCGCACTTATGATTTCCCATTCGTTTGGACATTACACTGTGTCGTGTCTTTGACTATGCCAGATTAATTGCTATGACATGCTATTCTATAAAATAATTTCTCCGTAATTAATATTACCTGATTGAACTAATCATGTAAATATTAATTAACTAGAGAGGGACACCACGAAATAATATTTATAGAGCTGTTATCTTTCGAATAAACTCTTAAAGATTTAGTAATAGTTTACATCCATAGCAGTCACCTTAATCGTCATTTTATTCAGTCTCATCTGAAAGTTGTAAATCCTTGATTATCTGCAAGAATCCTGGCTAACAAGTTGAATCAGCAATACAAAATTGGGTTTAATTATTTATTTACTAAATACCTAACTAATCACACAGAATCACACATACAAAATGAAATCATAACTTGATCACAAATTACGTCATACAGAAAAACGTCCCTAGCGGGCGGAATAGATATGACAGCTTGTTACACAAAGAAAAGGGGCGGGTTGGTGAAAGGGCGGGAGACTGGGACAGGGCCGAAGCTGTGCTATCGTAAATACAGTATCTTATGCATTCTAAATTACCGCCCATTTGAAAAGGAAAATGCAATAAATATTTACTCTGAGCTGCGCTTCAGTAGGTTGGTGGTAGATGGAAGACCGTATCGCCAACCCGAGTCCTCTGTCCTTTGAAGAATGTCTCTGGTGATCACTGAATACGTTGGAGTAACGTCGTGTGTAGTAGACGGGATACTCTGACTGTCCTTCCTAACCTACGTTTGTAGCAGCTGTTGCTAACTCAACGGCTAGGAGGTATCCCTTCTGTAGTGAATACGAGTTCAAAGTTCATACCATTTGCAACCAAAGTCCATGCTGATGTTGGCTTAGTTCTGTAGTAATTGTCTGAACCATTCTGACATCGGATCGTCATCCTAGCGTCCCGGAACAGGAAGTTATATTTTTGTCAATGGCTTTTATAGTGGAGGGAGAGGGGTGTGTCTGAAAAGTTTATAACCCATGTCTCTTCACAGGGGCAGGCCCCTGGTTGAGCAGAAGCCAAGCTTATGAAAACACAAATCTCTCATTTGGAAGCTAAAATTAAATTTCATCTCTTCACAAATAATTTCATATTCAAACATTTGAATTAAACAACAATTCCATGTGAATCAGATACCTCTGAGGTTTAGACTTTCCACAGTAAAGTTTATGTCATTCTATCATTGATGAGAATGTGTCAGAGAGCAACCGAACTGACATGATATACCTTAAGTACCACCGCATATGTTCAGTTGGTCGGATTACCAGAATATAGTTCATTCCCCCCCACCTTCTGATGTTCTCAGAATCTCTATGTTAACCAATGGGTTTTCTTATGTCACATCAGTTATAGTAGGGAGAGAGAAAAAGGGGGAAAGAGGTATTTATGACTGTCATAAACCTACCCCCAACCCAACGTCATGACAACTGCATTGATTTCTAGCCCTTCAAGTGTAATAATTGATTATGTTGCTAACATTCAGTGGTGGAAAAAGTACCCAATTGTCATACTTGCGTAAAAGTAAAGATACCTTCATAGAAAATGACTTAAGTAAAAGTAAAAGTCACCAAGTAAAATCCTACTTGAGTAAAAGTAAAAAAGTATTTGGTTTTAAATATACTTAAGTATCAAAAGTAAAAGTATAAATAATTTCAAATTCCTTATATTAAGTAAACCAGACGGCATGATTTTCTTGTTTTTTTTTAATTTATGGATAGACCTCGGACATAATTTACCAACAAAGCATTTGTGTTTAGAAAGTCCACCAGATCAGATGCAATAGGGATGAAAGGGGATTTTATCTTTAGGTGCTTTCCTGTCCCACTAAGCATTCAAAATATAACAAGTACTTTTGGGTGTCAGAGAAAATAAATGGGGTAAAAAGTACATTATTTTCTTTAGGAATGTAGTGAAGTAAAAGTATAAAAGTAGTCAAAAATATAAATAGTAAAGTAAAGTACAGATACAACCAAAAATTATTGAAGTACTACTTTAAAGTATTTTTACTTAAGTACTTAACACAACTGCTAACCTTTTCAAGCATATTCCTATCGCTAAACATGTCCCAGAGTGTTTTTATAAAAGATAACACTCGAGTAGAAATGCTAACATTGTTTATTAGAGTTTAAAGTGACATTGTACAGTATCGCCGACCTGTACCCACCACCATGACCTGTACCCACCACCACGACCTGTACCCACCACCATGACCTGTACCCACCACCATGACCTGTACCCACCACCACGACCTGTACCCACCACCACGAACTGTACCCACCACCACCACAACCTGTACCCACCACCACGACGACCTGTACCCACCACCACGACGACTTGTACCCACCACCAAGACCTGTACCCACCACCAAGACCTGTACCCACCACCAAGACCTGTACCCACCACCAAGACCTGTACCCACCACCAAGACCTGTACCCACCACCACGACCTGTAACCACCACCACGACCTGTACCCACCACCACGGCCTGTACCCACCACCACGGCTTGTTTGTGGATAGATGTTTTGGGAGAGCGCCTCCCTGGTCCCATGTGCATAGTTTTTAACCAGCAGGTGCGCACGCTCAGTAATGAGAAGGTTCTGTGTTGAGGGGTATTTTCCTAATAGTGGTCTTCATCTGTTAAATGATGTATGTGCTGAGATGTTGCGATAATGGCCATTGAAATGATACCTAATGAATAATATTGATTATAGAGTGACGTGAATCTTAATTGACAAAAGTAAAAGAAGGAAAGAACTGTTGTACTAAAAGAGGGACTGCTGTGAACATCTGAACTACTTCTAGCTCAACCTCTCCTAGTTATTAAACAGGAGCGGTTAACAAGCAATATCAGTGTGATATATTTTAGAGAATAGGTCAATTTCATTTCCTGGCCATGATTGACAGGCTCTCCACTTCCTCCGCCTGTATGTATGTTAAGCGTGATTAAACACAATGACAGACTGATTGTGCTCCTGAGGCTCAGTCTAAGTCTGGGACTGAAGTACTGTAGTGCTCTAAATCAGACAGCACAGGCAGAGAGACCACCTGTCTCCTAGCATTGTCCTCCAAGTCATGTCATAGTATCTCATAGTATTATCACTGACTCAAACCCACACTAGGGTCACCTCTTCAGGTATAGGAGATGTGCTGTATGAACTGTGCTTTCCCTCTAGCATGGATTTAGACATCATTGGATTTGGAAGTACATATTAGACACCATTTGGTATAAGCCATCGGCCTTATGCACTGATGTTGTAGCTACTATATGATCCTGCTCTCTATAGCAGGGATGGGCAACAGGCATGGCCGTAGGGCCGATTTCCAATTTAAAAAGAAAGATGTATTGTGGCCCCGATTAAATCTTTGAGCCTGAAACACATCCTTGACTCCTTTCAGCTGCTATGGAATGCGTGTTGATAGCGGGATGTACGTTACATTTGGATTTGGGGGGGGGGGGGGGGGGGCACCGGCTGTGTGTTCATGTTAGTAGCATTTTTAAGTGAATAGGCTTATGTGTTTGAGATATGATATGATCCATTATTGTCCATTGTCATGGATATTCATCCTGTGTGTACAGACCTCAGAGACCTTCTGACTCATTCACATTCATGCAGCACATCCACACAGAGAAAGTCACCGCACTGAGCCCTATAAGAGAGCCACGCCGGCCAGCGACGAGAAATGTGATTGGCTAGCCTGCTGCCGTAGCATTTGCAGTTCACCAGCTAAGGTTATCATGTCTGCTGATCTTCAAAAGGAGAGGGAAAAAAGTGTATTCTTTTGCCAGGGATAAAAGGTAACATTTGCAAGAGGTGGTTGGAGTGGGTGGCTCCAGATAGAGATCATAGAAGTGACTATGTGGAGGACATTCTAATGCATGTAGCCTATTGTACATAACAGAGATGAGGGGGGACGGGGGAATTATGATCTGCTCAGTGGAAAACACACATAAACAGACCAGCTCTGAACACACTAAACATGGTCAGGTCCTCAACTGCTGCTAGTCTTGTCTGTGATTTTTCTGTGTGAAATAGTTAATTTAGCACATCTCTTGTATCTCAAACAGCAATAAGCCATTTCTTATCAAGCCATTCTTATTATTGAGACATTAGATTTGGTTTCACCAACAACCCTGCATGTTTACAAAGAGTAACCCAGTCCAACATTGAAGACGCCATACAGTATCATGATCTGTCATGATCTGTCGTGACACACAAAAAGACACACCTGGAGGGACCACTGTGTTTGTGCATCTTCTAGCCTGTGTGTGTGTGTGTGTGTGTGTGTGTGTGTGTGTGTGTGTGTGTGTGTGTGTGTGTGTGTGTGTGTGTGTGTGTGTGTGTGTGTGTGTGTGTGTGTGTGTGTGTGTGTGTGTGTGTGTGTGTGTGTGTGTGTGTGTGTGTGTGTGTGTGCATGCTCTACTGAAGTGACATCTACGACTTAGACTTCGGACTTTTTATAGAGCAAACAACAGCCAACAACCGGCATTAACAAGAAAGAAGACTTGTTGGTTTGGGGCGGAGAAGAGAAACAGGAAGAGAGGAGGATGACAAGGGTGAACAGCAAAAAGAAGCAGGAAGCAAAAAGCTGTCATCCCCTGACAGCACCTCGGGGGAGGGCCCAACCCCACCCCGTCACACAGAGAATAATGCATTACCACAACGCTGTGGAGGTACCGTAACCCTGGAGGGCACTGCATCCCCACTACTTCAGAAATGATGGGATGCAAATTAGAGCTTCCTCATAAACCCGAGCGCTCTGAAATGAAAGGGATGGAAAGGGGGGGTGAGGAGGGGGAGGAGAAGGCGATGAGGGTTGTTTTGGCAAAACTGAGGTGCTTTGGTGTCAGGGAAAAGAGAAAACGATGAGGGGGAAAGCCGGGAAAGAACAAGCCCCGTGGGGGAGAGGAGGGTGGGAGGAGGAGAAGGGTTGTTGTGTCTGACTGAGGATGATGAAAAAGAACAAGTGTGGAGCAACTGAGCAAGCTAGGGGGAAAAGAGGGGAATACAGTCTGCAGAGAGACGGGGAGTGGAGAGATGAAGAGATGGATTCACGCAGACTGAGACAGCCAATGTGAGTCAGTGACAGGATCAGACAGTCAGTCACAGGATTAGTTTAGTCAGTGGGAGAGAGTGAAGGCTGTCTAGGAGAGAGTCAAGCAGACAAACACAGTCATTTAAAAGACAAAGGCAGCGGCTGGTGCTGTGTGGTGCTGTGTCTACAGGAGTGAATCACTCCACACACCTCTGCAAAGTGAGAACAGAATTGAACAGAACACTGCAGGGGGGAAAGAGAGAGCAACTTCCGTGGTTGCCATGGTGCTGTAAGGCAGCCTAAACAGAGAGCTCTGTACATTTGTTACGTATTTTAGTTCTAGTTTAGATTTAGTTTTTTAAAATCAGCTTTTTTGTTTTTGATTAGTCATTGGGTTGTTGATTGGATATATCTGGTTGATTTTACCCACAGAGTTGCAGACTGATGACAGGTTGGCTGGCTAGCTAGCTGGCTAATGTACAATGTTTGCATTTAAAAGTTGCATCTCAGCACCGGCTGCTTTTTGATCAATGAGACCTGACTGCATTATGGAAATGGAGAGAGCTCGTACTGAACATGACTACTCTTCTGGACTGATGTGTGGTGGGCTTTTCTTGCGCTGTAGCAGCAGCAGAGGCATCACCCAAGTGGGTGCTACACATTAGTTGTGGAGGAGTACGAAGTCCAGGCTACGGAGAGGCTGAGCTGAGGACGACATCAGGACGAGCAGCCATCTCCATCACTATCACCTGGCATCACCATCATCTGGAATCACCTGGCATCGCCATCCTCTAACTCAGTTAAGGAACCTGAGATTGCTGATCTAGTGAGTGAGGCCTGCTCTAGGGCCTAGGCTATGACAACGTCGTCATGTCCTTTGTTTTGTTGTGTGTTCTATGTATAACCCACGTATGCCTAGTAGGTTAGGTCTACTGTGTAGCCTTCGACTACTATGTTTATGTTTGTTCATTTTTAACCATTTATTTAAGACGACCACTTTTGTGTATCATCCTCAATGATTTTAAATGCATTATCCACATGCATTGTTGTATCGTGTTTGAAATTGTCAAATAAATATATCTATCTATGCAACCCTTTCCTGTTCTCCACAGCAGCCCACATAAAAGAGGCTGCACTGCTTCTGACAGATGGGTGAGGCGCTACAGGGAGAGAGGTGTGTGTGTGTGTGTGTGTGTGTGTGTGTGTGTGTGTGTGTGTGTGTGTGTGTGTGTGTGTGTGTGTGTGTAAAGACCAGGCTCTTGTGGTGAAGAATCTGTGAAACCTACAGTTGAACACCTCAAATATTTCTAATACTGTGCTAGATACTACAGTATGTTGACTGTTTTGTGCTACGAGAACACACACATGGAAGTCCATGCTCTGTCTTTAATCCTCTCACCAGCCCTGCCATTAGGCTTACAAACACCCTTCTCTCTGGGGATAGGTAGTCAGCCACACCCTGTGATTGGTGGTGTGTGTGAACAGACACCCAGGGTGCCTGGAGGACACCAGGGGGCCACAGACCCTGGTGGACCCCCCCCCCCCACACACTGTTATCCCTGACAGCAGGCAGACTTCCGGGTCGCACAGATGTTAAAGCCAGTCAAGAGAAAGGCCCTGCTCAGGCTAATTGGGGAGGCAGACGCCCCATGAATAATACATGGCGGTACTATGCAAATATTAATCTGATAGCATTACCCCTAAAGCTCCATATAAGGGCACGGAGCACCCATGTTATTAGATCAAGCCCCAACACATAACACACGAAGCCTTTCAAATTTGCACAGGTTTACAGGTTTTCAGAAAGGTTCATCTCCATTACAAAGGATGATAATTCATTGGAAAAGCCAGACTCCAGAGGGAGAGGTGCACTAGGTTTTCAGAATGGTTGAGATTGAAGTCCACCTTCACCTTTGCTCCCACTGTATATAAAGATGTAACCACACAAGCTAATTGCCTTAAGGGGCAGTTCTGAGATAAGAGGAATACTTGACTAGGGAAGTGTACCAGGGTTGGGTAGGTTACTTTCTAAATGTAATCCGTTAGTTACTAGTTACATGTCCAAAATTGTAATCAGTAATGTAACTTTTGGAATACCCAAACTCAGTAAAGTAATCTGATTACCTTCCGTTACTTAAGAGTCATTGGAAGAAGATAAAAAGGATCCATCAATCGCATTTGGTGTCATCATAGTGGTCTCTGACTCGCTCAGGTGGAACAAACTTAACTGAATGCCATTGAGAAAAGAGAAAGGTGTCATATTGTTTTCACAAACATCCTTTCTGAATTTAAAATTAGTCCAAGAAATAATGATCTAGTTCTTAAAAGAGTATCTGTAATCTGGTTACAATATTTTTGCTAGTAACGTAATTGACTACAGTTAAAACATTTTGTTATAATCACATGTAATCAGTTACTCCCCAACCCTTGAGTGTATAGTGCAACTAACCTCTCTCTCTCTCTCTCTCTCTCTCTCTCTCTCAAATTCAAATTCAAATTCAAGCTGCTTTATTGGCATGAAAAACATTGTGTCAATATTGCCAAAGCAACAATGTATACAATATACATTGTAATACAATTAAAACAATGACAAATAATAATAATATAGAATTTCAGTAAATAATAATACAAAATTAAATATAAAAATAGTAACAATAAAATGGTAACAGTCAATAGTCGAATGTAATGTATGGTGTAATGCACCACTACCACCACCACCATCATTAAACTGCTATCATTACCAATACCACCCATACCATTACTATTTGGAATGATAAACAATAATAATAATACTAATAACAATAACAGTAATAACAATAACATTCCTAATAAGTAAGTTACTGCTTACTATGC